>NC_142541.1:12390000-12542500 GCF_056151865.1 Erythranthe guttata
TCGGCCATGTCAGCAAAAAATCTGTTTTTTTAATTTTTTCGTCTTTTACGGACTTGCTTGGTTCAATTTGCAAATCCATCTAAAAGAACCGAAAATGTCTTTTTTATTCATTCAGATCAAATATCATTTCTTTCGTTTTCATAGTCAACCACCAAATTCTATCCCAACCCCATACAGTTATTTAATCAAGAACGGAGCCTCGTAGTGATCATGATGTGTGTCTTTCCATGTCGGTAGAGCTATTTTTTCTTGGTTTGGCTCTGCTCTACGTGTTTCGACATTCTCAGAGAAAATTTATTTACTGTTTGTGTTTCTATTTCTGCAGACCTACATGTTCAAATATGACAGCGTCCACGGTCAATGGAAGCACGACGAGCTCACGGTTAAGGATGAGAAGACCCTTCTCTTTGGCAAGAAGCCTGTGACTGTTTTCGGCTTTAGGTACAGCCTTTCTCTTTGCCCACAAGCCTGACATCATATATCCTCAATTTCTATTTTATCATTTATAATCTATTAATTGTTGACCTATTCAACTTTGATGGTATTAAAAGGAACCCAGAAGAGATTCCATGGGGTGAAACTGGTGCTGAATACATTGTCGAGTCAACTGGAGTGTTCACTGACAAGGACAAAGCTGCAGCCCATCTAAAGGTTTGATATCTAGCAAGTAATCTTGAATTTAGATCTCTCTTTTGCTTGGTTTACTAAGCTGTAGCCACCTTATTGTCGGTTATATTTTGCATCCACAGGTTGAAACTTTCTGGTTATTTGAAACATGTTTTACTCGAAGCTTATTGAATTTAAAGTTGACTGTGTGTGTGTGTGTCGGTGTCTGTGCATTGTACCTCTTTTTGTGGTTGAAAGGACGAAGCTTTATTATGATCCTATATGTTTTCATGTTTTTTCCCCTTTACCTGGAAAATGGTGAATTTATAGTTCGGGTGAGTCGGTGCACATTGGCTTTCTTGATGTGTGATTTTTGAAAATTCCTTTGTAAACACTGAAAAATGTTTCTACATCATGTGCATTTAGTTCCTTCAGAGTGCTAATGCAACAATAACTTGAAAATTTGAAAAAGTAAATTGATGAAGCGGAATTTAAAAATGGTATTACTATTATGCACTTCATTAATCTGCGAGGAAATGATGTTGAATCTAAATTGTGCCCATGAAGCAAAACATTAAACTTAATTAATCTAGTAGGTTACATGTCATTTTTCACATTGCAAACACGTTATCTAATTGGAATTTCCTTGAAGTTATGTTTCCCATGTAAATGTCTCTCTTACATTTTATTGAATACCAGGGTGGTGCCAAAAAGGTCATCATTTCTGCACCTAGCAAGGACGCACCTATGTTCGTTGTTGGTGTCAATGAAAAATCATACACCTCAGACCTGAACATCGTTTCTAACGCCAGCTGTACCACAAACTGCCTTGCTCCCTTGGCAAAGGTTCGTTCAGCTCAGCGTCTTGTCTCTCAAATTTAATTTAAATGTTATGAAATGTCTCTTAATGAGTTTATAACTTTACATTGCTCAAACTCGCAGGTTATTAATGACAGGTTTGGTATTGTCGAGGGACTTATGACCACAGTCCACTCCATTACTGGTACGTGTAGTAATATAACCTTTTTGTTTTTTTTGTTTTTTTTTTTACTTTTTTTTTTCTCATTTTTATCCTGTTTGTGCATGTATGTATAATATATATATTATTTCTTGTGTTGTTCAGCCACTCAAAAGACTGTTGATGGACCATCTGCCAAGGACTGGAGAGGTGGAAGAGCCGCCTCGTTCAATATTATTCCCAGCAGCACTGGAGCAGCAAAGGTGAGTTTATTATCCTTTGTGCAATAATCTCTAAGTTGAGTGATATTTCACACACACACACACATACACACACACACACACACACATACACACACACACACACACACACACACACACACACACGCGCGCGCCTGATGTCGCTTTCATGTTAACTTTGAAGGCTGTTGGCAAAGTTCTTCCAGCTCTGAATGGAAAGTTGACCGGAATGTCATTCCGTGTTCCAACTGTTGACGTTTCTGTGGTTGATCTCACAGTAAGATTGGAGAAGGCTGCCACTTATGATGAAATCAAGGCAGCTATCAAGTGAGCGGAGCAATTTCTATTAATTAATATCCAGTTCACCTTTTTTGATATTGTACTTTAACTTTATTCGAAAACCATATGGAGGAATTGGCGGTGAAACGCATGTCATTTTTACCATTTATTAAAACTTGGTTTTCTTGATAGGGAGGAGTCAGAGGGAAATTTGAAGGGAATCTTGGGCTACACTGAAGATGATGTGGTGTCCACCGACTTTGTGGGTGACAACAGGTGAGAGCTTATATAGCGTCGGCATCTTTTGGTTTAACTTTCGAATAATTTTTTTTGGAATAAGATTCCCCAATTATTGTGGTGCATGCTAACAAAGAGTTCATATTTGTTGAAACCATAGGTCGAGTATATTTGATGCGAAAGCAGGAATTGCATTGAACGGCAACTTTGTCAAACTCGTTTCGTGGTACGACAACGAATGGGGTTACAGGTAATTCTAACAAAATCCGTTTCCATAACCGGAGAATATAATGAACACAATCTTTGCTGACAAAACTCTTTCGAGACTTATGCTATATTTCATCTTCTTTTGCAGCACTCGTGTGGTTGATTTGATCAAGCACATCGCCGCCACTAAGTAATTGATATAAGCTGGTTGTACTCGTTTATGGTACGTCAAATGCTCCTATCTATGGTGGTGAATTTTGAAATTCGAGTTAGAATAAAGTGTGCTATGTTGGCAACAATCTATTAGAGTGTGGATTTGTTGTAGTGGATATTCCGTATTCGGATCTAGATTTTATGGGATGTAGTCTTGACCCCATGTTTTGAAGTTTCATGGTGGATAATACTTTTAAAATTCGCTCTTTCGAACGTACTTGTTTAATAACTCGATAATGCTGTTGTCTTGGCTCAGCTTTATTGAAAGTGAAGTATTTAAATAAAGTTGCTGTTTTTCTTAAATGCTCCTTTACTGAAGTTATTTTCCTCTCATCCAAATGTTCCTTAACTAAGTGTTTATTTATTTATTTTGGTGTTCATGTCAAAAGGTATAATATAATAGCTTATTATACGTTTTAGCATTCCAACATTAATATAGCTTGGACTTTGGAGATGCTGTTACTATTCTATTAACTAGAAACAAAAATCAACCAGAATCAATGATATTCTATGTATTACGGAAACTTCAGCTTCTTAATGTTTTCGCATTTCGGATACGTCTTCCGACACTCGAGGAAGTCTTTTGGATACCTTATTGGTAGTTTTTGTAATTTCGAAAAAGTTAGAAACATGTTTGAATAACAAATTTTCAAATATGTTTATTACTTTTTTTTTTTAATGAAGGACGCAGCCAACCTTATAGGTGCACTGGGTAAACATGCACTTTGTCATAAACCTGCGGGTTCTAGCAAAACCCGCTCTCGTTCCGTCAACCAACACCGTCAACCAACAGTTCTTGATTTAAAAGAACCAAACTTGTGGTTTTCGACGGGTTTAGAATAGGCGGGTTCATGTCGGATTTATAGTAGGACCCAACATTTACGGGTCAAAATCCGGCATAATTTAAATATCATGTTATTTTTTCTAATAATGTATAAGTTTTTTCAAAACTATTTAGAAATTAAAATGAATGATCAAGGGTAATCTCTTAAGTTGAAACCAACGTGAATAATATCAATAATAAATATCAAGAGTAAATCAAAATTAATATGTTTGAACCATAAATTCATTAAAAAATGTAAAGCTTTATAAGAGAGGATATCATCGCTACACGTATTAATTTTAACATGTAAGAGATACTGTATTCATGTATTATATATTATTTATTTATTATACTTCATAATACAAGCAAAACAACGTCATTTTGTATGGCGGAGCGGGACCGGTATTAAAAAGATTTGAACCCGTCTTAGACCCAAATCTACGAGTCTTCTCCATTTAAGGACTCAATTCTAATGATGGATCTATCCGTTCGATCATAGTAGAACGATTTTTAACGAGTTCAACGGGTTGATGGGTCCGACTTGGTCGCCCTCAATCTTTTATGTCAATCATTATTATCACTTTATCAGTATTAATAGTCATTAGAGTGGGAAAAAAGAAGCAAGTCTTTTTCCAGTAGTAATCATTTATTAAATTTAAATTAATCGTTTTTCTATGGTGAAATTGAAAAAAAGAATATATATATATATATATATATACTAAAAATATATATCGCTTTTTTTAAGGCCTTTCAAAAGAGTTTTGTCTATTAAGCCCAGCCCACACGCATGTGGTTTTCTTTTTTCTTTTTTCTTTTGCATATAAAATAGGTTTCAGGTGCAAATCCCATTAGGGTTTCTCAAAGTCGAAAACAAAACCAAAAACACAAAAAATGGAAAACGCATCAGAAGAAGAAATTAAAGATGGTGGTAGTACGGACATGATATCGAATCTTCCAGAAGGAATACTGTACAACATACTATTTTTCCTTACGAAAACCGAGGCCGCTCGAACTTGCGTCTTGTCGAAACGATGGGGTTCTCTCTGGACCAACAGGCTTAAACTTTCTTACGACGAGAGATCATCCTCATTCGATGGACCTCACCGCACCAGATTATTCACCTCCCACGTGACCAACGCCCTCGCCCACTCTCGCAATCATCGTGTAGAGGAGTTACGCCTTTTTGTCACTCACACTTCCGAATCGATTCTCCATTTCGACGAGTGGATTCCTATGCTCGCAGCGACTCGCCATGTCAGGAACTTGTATATTTCCATCGTCCCCGAACCAATTAGTAAATTACAAGAATGCCCCTACGTCGACCTACCATCGTCGGTCTTTACATCCGATTGCCTCAAGAGTTTAAATATCTACAGATGCAACCTGAGCCTCCAAAACATTACAACAACAAAGGCGCATTTCTCTCGACTAAAGTCACTTCGCCTATACGCAGTGAAGTTCGCCGACGAACATGTTTTCGACTCGCTAATGCGTAGCTGCCCTTACGTCACAACTATGTTGTTCAAAGAGTGCGAAGGCTTGAAAACCGTCACGTTGGGTCGTCACAAATATCTCAGGCACTTCACTTTTATTAATCACCGTACCCAAGATAGAAACGAACGCATTATCCTTATCCGCACCCCCACTCTCCTCCAGACAATCGATATTGTTGGCAGTCGGATTCAATTTCTCGGCGGACATAGATTCGGCAATCTGAAGATACTGTCTCTAGAATGGATTGAATTTTCCCGATTCTCCTTCGACTGTTCTTCATCTTACGTATTCCCGCTCCTTGAAACCCTAACCTTTAAATGGTGTTACGGGTGGCCGCGGTTTGATCAGATGTTAAATATAACCGCCCCGAAATTAGTGCGATTTCTATACGTAGGGTGCAGTATCCCGTCGCTCACTTTTGCTACTTCAATGTCGAGACAATGCATATCGGAAATAAGACTTCGTTGTCGTGCTGACGACCCTCAAACATGGTTCGTCAAGCTAAGTGGGCTCCTCCATGCATTAGATCAATCCGAGATTCTTCTCCGTGTTTATCAATTAGATCCTTATGACATTCGCAGCATTGATGAACCATACATTGATAATATAATAATCGGTGGTGATAAATTACATGTTGAGGTGGAGCTATTGGAATTGACAATCGGCCATTTGCCTTCTTCTCCACGTGTTTTAAACCGTATGTTTACTATTTGCCGTCCGAGGAAAATAGGCCATGTGCGAGGAGGAGAGTCTCAAAATGAACTCACTGAGTTTTTGTGCAACTTTCTAATGAAGAAGAGTTCAGACACTGAATTCAGCAGTTGGAAAGAAGAATTGGAGGAAGTAACGATTGAAAGCTTCGATGCGGATACAAAACAATGGGAGCATGTAGCATTATTGCCGGAGAGTGAAAAAAGTATCCGCTTTCAATTGAAATGGAGTGAAGATGCTAATTGTGAGGAGGAGGAGTCGAGTTCTAAGCGTCGTCGCATGTTCGAATAATTATTATAAAGGTATTTATTTTTTATATTATATATATATATATATATATATATATATATTGTCGGTTTTTCATTTTTTCGTATTGATGACTTGGAACCTATTTCTTCTGATCATTGTGCTTTTAGTCATTGTGTTTTATAATTAATTAATTTTGTCATGACTAAATAATTAACAGCAGCAAGCAACAAATTAAACCAACCATGTAAGAAGCTAAAATGTTAACAAAGATTGATCAACACTCATGTAGTAACACTCTTCTATGCATTATTCCAAACGGCAAGTACGTACCAATTATACAACAACTGCAGCTTTACGATACTAGCTATTTCTATTTCTACCAAGTACCAGAAAACGGCGAAAATGATCAACATAAAATTAAATTAAAAAATAAAGTCCAAATCATATACTCTCGAATACAAGCAAATCTTTTTTCATTATTATTCGTTGTTATTTTTTTTTTCATCCCATTTCCTCTTACTCTTCTGGCTTTTCTTTTCTTCCTGCATTTTCTTTTCATTATTTCTCTTAAGAGTTGTTTTGTGGTATGTAAACATTCTGATTTTACCCCATTATTATTCTTTTTAATTTTATTCACTGTTTATTTTTTGTGTTATTGTTGATGCTCATTTTTAATTGTTAATTACTGTTATTTTTCTTTCATCTCTTTTGATATTCAGAATCTCTACAAGATGTGTGTAAGTCGACAATGAGTTTCATCTCATATATTTTTATGGACAATAATTACATATTTATATGAACATAGCAATGCATATGATTTTCCAGGCTCTATTGCATAGAAAGTAAATCTATCACATATAATACTAAAAACTATTGCATAGAAAGTAAATATATCACATATAATACTAAAAATAGAGACTGCTGCCTTGTTTGTGCAGGAAAAAGAGCCGATGCAGATGATTTTCCAGTCTCTATTGCATAGAAAGTAAATGCATTAGTCTTGTAATTTAACAATTATAACTTTAATCAAAATCATCTCATATTGCATACCTTCAAGTATTCCATGCCATATACCAAATGCACAAACATCAGCCTTCCGGTTTTCATACTACACTTCTCTTTGACGACATCAATTATACATTTAACCGTCTCATACTTCTTTTTGACGACATCAATTATACCTTTAACCGTCTCATACTTCTTTTTGACGACATCAATTATACCTTTAACCGTCTCATAGGTGATATCACCCGTGTTGTTACGGACTTGTTTCCTTAACAACGAACCGTGCAGTCTTAGCTCCTTTTCGCCCCTCGCGATAGCTAAGTCAGGCTCCCCAAATGTGTTGCGAATACTAAATGATGGAAAACGAACAAAGAACTTAAGAAGATACGAGAACTTTATACGAACGTACTCGTATTGCTTGAGTGCTTACAATTGCTTGGATGCTTTATAAGTAAAGTCCCTACTCCTCTTTATACTAGGCCACCTCCGTGATGGATGATTGAAATCTATTTGATCTAAGGGCTAGGAGTTGTTCACTAGAACACTCCAAAGAATTCCTACAAAATATCTACAGAGAGACGGTTCTAGAAAGTTTTCTAAAATCCTCTCTAAGGATCTCTACCAAGTCTATTTATATTTGGGCCAACTTGGGCCTAGCCCTATTTCAACTTCCTTAACCTATCCAACCCAAGGGAAACTGGCAAAGGGTTGGGCAAAAACTGGCAGGTCGTGACATCCTCCCCGCCTAATCCGGCGACATCCTCGTTGCCTCGAACAAGTGGAGACGATCTTAAAATTGCCATAAGTCTTCCCTAGTCTCCAACGTTGTCTCGGACTCGGGTAGTCCCTTCTATTCGATGAGGTATTGGGTACTTGGTGGAACACCCCTATATGTCACTTCACTTGTCTGCCGAGCACTTCCTCGACTCCTCGGTGTGACTCTCCTCGGCTTGGGTCTTCCTTGTCTTCGTGATAAGGTTTTAACATGCTCACATGGAAGACCAGGTGAATATTCAAAGAACTTGGAAGTTCTAGGCGATAAGAGACTTTACCGACTTTGGCAATCACCGGGAATGGTCCTTCATACCTTCGCGCTAGACCTTTATGCATGCTCCACAATGCCTTGAACTGTTGGGGCAAGAGCTTCACTATGACTTGCGCTCCAACAAATAATATTATTATTTGTGTCAATATGAGCCAATAAGTGAAGGTTCTCAGTAGAACACATGATTCAATTGACATGATATTACTTTTGACACGCAACGTGACCCATGGACACCTAATGGGGACATATTTGATCATTTAAGAATAAAAAATGCAAGGTGTAGGGGGCATTCAACCCATACGTTGTGCATCATTAGGCACAACACCGGCCATCCTAGACTGTATACATAACACTAGGCATACGACAATAATAAGTTCATGCCCCCATCTGTACACGTAACTATTGAATCCAATATACCACAACAGTCAATATCCAAATTTATTTATTTTTTATTTAATTTAACTAACAATTAACATCTAAATAGCCCTCAACCATTTTTTATATTGGTTTTGGAACAACTAATATAATTATCCGTGTCAATATGAGCCAATCCGGTATCAACTTTAATGATTCACCAATATTATCAATTTTAATGATTCACCAATATTGAGTAGAAGTTGTTGATGTACTAGTGATATTTGTAGATGGAAATGAAGGTTCTCAATAGAACACATGATTCGATGGATACGATATTACTTTTGACACCCAATGTGACCTATGGACGCCTAACGGGGCCATATTTGATCATTCAAGAATAACAAATGTTAGGCATATGGGGCAAATACAACCCATACGTTGTGCACCCTTAGGGAAAACGTCGGGTGTGCTTTGACTGTATACGTACGCTAGGCATAGGACAGTACATTCATGTCACCGTATGCATACGTAACTATTGAATCAAATATAGCACGACAGTCAACATCCAAATTTATTTGTTTTTTATTTACTTTAACTAAAAATTAACCTCTAAATGACCCTCAAGCATGTTTGTATTGGTTTGGAATAAATAATATAATTATCCGTGTCAATATGATCCAATCTGGTATCAAGTTTAATGCTTAGAGTTTTAGGTTTTAGGTTTTGTATATCACTGAAGGGAAACACATAGGTGAGCGAACGAGTCGCATACACATGGGCGCCCACGCGGTGCATATGCGTTAGAAGAAGACCGTATACCCAATGCCTTGGAATAAAATGAGTTTGAGTTAGGAACAACTATAGGGCATAAACAGATCGTATTTAAGGGTGTAATGTGCAAAAAGTGTGATATTCATATAACTTATCAAAGATGATTTTATAGTACCGATTTGCAACAAACGAGTCCTTAAAAAATGAATGACCATTAGTTTAAAAAAAATGCCAGGACTGCCAAGTCATCTATGGCGCAAATTACCAGAATAGTGAAATACTCGTTTCCAAAAATAAAAAACAACCCAATATGCAATAAAAAATAAAATACCCTACGGTACACTACTGGTCGATCAATAATACATATGCTATTACATCGTGCCAACTTTGGACCTTTGCAAAACTGTGCCCCAGTTTGGGTATGTCTATAAAGCGGCCAAATGGATTTGAACTCAATACCTAACGTTGTAAGGGTCCCATCCTCGCCTTTACTTCGGTCATCGCTTTTCATGCAGTGTATGGAGAATATATCACGTTCCTAATTATGCAAATCATCATTCTTAATTAGTTTTCCTTAAATACACAATTACCTTAGATCACGCCTTGTACTGTATATTTTATGCTGATCTACCGTGATTGTAATCACTTGATTGATTCCCCATTGAATCAATCCTCATGTATATATACTCACATATACATCAATGAAAAGTGAATACACTTAACTTAGAAAATCATTTTATGGTATCAGAGCCATTAGCCTCACGGCCTCTCTGATCCTTTTATTATCATTTTTTTTTTCTCTGTTTCTTCACTTATAATGTCGGTCGATCCCTCGATATCTCCGAACCAGACCACTGCCACCACGACTGCCGATAACACCACACCCATCTCCCTTTCACCACAGACCTTTGATGGTTCCTCCAACAACCACCTTATCTCTATAAACGCCGCCGCTCAAACTCCCGTCAAACTCACACCCATGAACTACCAATCTTGGCACACTCAGTGGTATTCACTCTTGTGCGGATATAGATTTCTAAAATTTGTTGAAACCAAACCCACCCCCATTCTTCTCCAAACCGAATATTGGTTTTGTCAAGACCAGCTCATTCGCAGCGCCTTAATTGCCTCCTTATCCGCTGACCTCATTCCCTTTGTTGTTGAAGCCAAGACTTCCTACGACGTCTGGCACACTCTTGCCGACACTTATGCCAAACCATCTCGAACTCGGATTATGAGTCTTCGAGAGTCGTTAAGTACTATGAAGAAAGGATCCATGTCGATTACTGAATTTCTTCAGAACATAAAACAAATTTGTGGACAGCTCTCTGCAGTTGGTGTTCATATTTCCATGGACGAAATTGTATTACATGTTCTCCATGGCCTTCCAGTTGAGTATAAAGAAATTGCTGCTGCCCTTCGTGCACGTGAGTCCAACATCAGCTTTCAAGAACTCCATGAAAAGCTCACTGATTTTGAGCTATATCTTTCACGAGAAATCAACAATGGATCGTCGCCTATTATGGCTAACTTTGCAGCCAAACCTTCTGCAACCACCTATCGCCACAGTCGTGGCTATAAACCCCCAAATGGTTCATTCATTTCCAAGAAAAACCATGCATATCAACCGCACCACACAGCAAGGTTTCCTTCAAGTCCAGGGTACCAAGGGAATCATGTTCGAGTAACTTGTCAAATATGTGACAAGCCTGGTCACGGTGCTCGTCACTGCCGCAAACTTCTTAATATATTCCCAGTGTTATCGACGCCACCAATTACCAACACCAGTGTTAATCGGTCGTCTATGCCAAGACCACAGGCCAATTACACCTCTCAATCTCCGAATAACAATACTAATTGGCTCGTGGATTCGGGTGCATCTCACCATGTTACACATGATCTGCAGAACTTATCACTCCATTCGGAATATGATGGCAGTGAAGAAATTATGTTGGGGGATGGTAAAAATCATCAAATTTTACACACGGGTTCTACCTCATTATCTTGTTCTTCTCGTCCTCTTTATCTTTCAAATGTTCTTTGCGTTCCAAAGATGCAAAAGAATCTTATTTCTGTGTATCAGTTATGTTCTACCAATAATGTTTCAGTTGAGTTCTCACCCTTTTCATTTGTTGTGAAGGATTATCGAACGGGGGCACCTCTACTTGCAGGGAAGCCTAGAGACGGTGTGTACCCATGGCCTACAAACTTACCACATACCATTAAACATGTATCACCACAAGCCAACGCGACAACCACCATCTCTGCTCCACAATGGCACCAACGTTTTGGTCACCCCTCTACTCCAATTCTTCGTCAAATTCTTCAGATCATGAATATCTCTTCTCCCTCCTTAGATAAATATTTCTTTTGTAATTCCTGCAAGTGCAATAAAATGCACAAGTCTCCCTTTTATCATTCCACAATAAAAAGCTCTTCTCCTTTAGAGTTAATATATTCTGATGTTTGGGGTCCTGCGCCAGTTACCTCTATCAATGATTTTCAATATTATGTTATCTTTGTTGATCATTTTACAAAGTATGTTTGGTTCTTTCCAATGAAAAGAAAATCAGAAGTGTCTATTATTTTTACCAAATTCAAGAAGGTGGCTGAAAAGTTTTTCCAGAAAACTATTATTTCTTTTTACTCCGACAATGGTGGCGAGTTTATGCATTTACGTTCATTTTTCGAAGAACATGGCATCTCCCACTTTCTTACTCCTCCCTACACCCCTGAACATAATGCCACTGCTGAACGCCGCCATCGTCATATTGTAGAGACAGGGATCACCTTACTCCATCTTGCGAATCTGCCATTAAAATTCTGGTCTTTTGCCTTCCAAGCAGCCACCTATCTGATTAACCGTATGCCTACCCCAATTCTCCGTAATAACTCCCCTTTTTTCAAATTATTTGGTCGCCATCCAAATTACTCAAAACTTCGGGTGTTTGGGTGTTTATGCTACCCATGGCTCCGACCATATAATCAAAACAAGCTCCAACCAAGGTCTACACCTTGCATTTTTATAGGCTACGGTGAAAATCAAAGTGGATATAAGTGTTTTGATCCTGTCAAATCTCGTATTTATATCTCTCGCCATGTCGACTTTGTGGAGCATTCCTTTCCGTACGCGAATATTGAATCCCCATCACCTCGACCCACCAAAGACACAATTTCAGCTTGGGCACCACCTCACTTTGTTATCCCATATAAACCATCGTCTACTAAATCACACTCTCTACAGCCGTCTCAAGTCTCTCCTCAAATGGAAAGTGTCCCTGACGATGTCGCTTCACCAAATGAAGGACCAGACTCATCCCATCACGCCTCAGGTATGAATATTTCTTACACAAATAATATTTCTGACGAGTGCACCTCCATTCCTACTTCCACCTGTACACAATCACCACCTAAACCGAATCATCAAATGGTCACTCGGTCGAAAAATAATATCCGTAAACCCATTCAACGACTCTGCCTAGTCACTCAAAAATCAACCTCTCATATCAATCCCATCCCGACCGAAAAACTTCCAACCGCAACCCCAAGCCTACCCATATCAAAAACTGATATCAAGCCTCGGGAGCCAAAATCTGTTATTAGTGCTCTTAAAGATCCCCATTGGCGTGCAACCATGAAAGAAGAAATTGTTGCATTGAAAAACCAGAATACATGGTCCCTAGTTCCTGGTAATATTTCCTCTAATGTTGTTGGTTGCAAGTGGGTTTTCAGGATAAAATACAACTCTGATGGGACAATTAGCCGATACAAAGCTCGTCTTGTTGCCAAAGGATTCCATCAACGACCAGGTCTAGACTATGACGAGACATTCTCGCCTGTAGCTAAGCATACAACAGTCAGAGTCATTCTTTCTATTGCTGTCTCTCGCAACTGGCCTCTTCGGCAATTGGATGTTAATAATGCGTTTCTTCACGGTTATCTGAATGAAGATGTTTATATGTCTCAACCACCTGGATTTATTGACGAACAATTCCCCAACCATGTCTGCAAGTTGAATAAGGCAATCTATGGTCTAAAACAAGCCCCACGGGCGTGGTTCTCAGAATTGCAACGATGTTTATTTTCACTTGGCTTCATCAACTCCGCGTCAGATACTTGTCTATTTATCTTTTCCCATGAAGGAATTATCATCTACTTAATTGTTTATGTGGATGACTTGATCATTACAGGGAATCACTCACCGTCATTTGAGACATTTGTAAAGAAGCTTGGCGCACAATTCTCCATCAAAGACTTGGGTAATCTAAATTTCTTTTTGGGTGTGGAGGTGACAAGAAGCAAAAATGGTGTATTTCTTTCTCAGAAAAAATATATTATGGAGCTCCTAGATCGTGCAAATATGGTCGGCGCCAAGGCTGTCAAGACACCTCTATCCACCGGCAATACCCTATCTATTAATGATAGCGCTCATCTTGGTGATGCCAAAGAATATCACACAATTGTCGGCAGCCTACAGTACTTAATGCTCACCCGTCCAGACATTGCATATGTTGTTAATAAACTTGCTCAATTTGCAAATCAGCCTACTACAAATCATTGGACAGCTGTGAAACGAGTTCTTCGATACTTGGGCGGTACATCTGAACATGGTTTGTTTTTGTCCAGTAACTCTCCTCTTACACTTCATGCCTATTCTGATGCTGATTGGGCTGGAAACAAGGATGATCGCACATCTACAAGTGCATTTATCGTTTTTCTTGGTCGCAATCCGATTGCTTGGAGCTCAAAGAAACAACGTTCTGTTGCTTGTTCATCTACCGAAGCTGAATACCGCTCAGTCGCAATCACGGCACGTGAATTGTGTTGGGTACAAGGTCTTCTCAGTGAGCTATCAATCTCTCTTGCCACTCAACCAGTCATCTATTGTGACAATCTTGGCACAACATACCTTTGCGCCAATCCAGTTTTTCACTCGCGCATGAAGCATATTGAGGTGGCATTTCACTTTGTTCGGAAACTTGTTCAAGCTGGGAAGCTGCGGGTGTCTCATGTCTCATCCAAAGATCAATTGGCAGACTTGCTGACAAAGCCGCTTCATGCACCAGCCTTTGCAGGACTTCGTTCCAAGATTGGCGTTTCTGACCGAATCGCCATCTTGCGGGGGCATATGGAGAATATATCACGTTCCTAATTATGCAAATCATCATTCTTAATTAGTTTTCCTTAAATACACAATTACTTTAGATCACGCCTTGTACTGTATATTTTATGCTGATCTATCGTGATTGTAATCACTTGATTGATTCCCCATTGAATCAATCCTCATGTATATATACTCACATATACATCAATGAAAAGTGAATACACTTAACTTAGAAAATCATTTTACAGTGAAGAGGGGAGCATCGAGTCTCATTTTTTTCCTTTTCTTTTTGTTATCCAACTCTTTTTTTCTTAACACATTTCCGTCAATTTATCGTTGATCCGTATGTTAAGGCGGTGATTGATACATTCCTGATTCCGTCAATACTGACGAAAAATTGGCGGAAAAAACTATGTTGAATGTTTAAAACTTTAGGGACCAAATATGTTTTTTATGAACTTAGGGGACCAAATATGAAATCATTGCAAATTTAAGGGATGAAAACTGTAATTATCCTTATTTAACCCTACTCTTGTCAACATTTGTTTCGATAAAATAAATTAGTATTATACCATTAAAGATTTGAATTCTTTATTTATTTGGCCCAATCAAATAATTACCGTTATTCAAATTAAAGTAGATTCATTTGACTCGAACAAAATGTTCAAATTTAGGGGCCAGATCACGAAATTACGCATTTTATATTTTCAATATCTGAAATGCTAAATCCCACATGGAAATTACTAGATCCTGCACATAATAAAATTTCTTTATGTCTCTAAAATCTCAAACGTCGGTCTTTTTTCTCTCCCCCAAGCAAGTTATTTTCCCCTCATGCTTGCACAAAAACATCATAAAAACAGTATTATAATTCGAGATTCGAACTTGAAGAAAACCTTCTGATATTTATTTTACAATCAAGGTAATCATTCTATCTCAAATTAATTCTACTATTTAACATTACAATAGGTTTTTCTTCTCTCTTCTCTCTATCTCTCTCTTTTTTTTTTTTAAATTCAATTTAATTTTATTACTTGTCAATATATGGTGGGTGGTAGAGGGTGATGAAAGAAAGGCCTGCCATGAACTTGCTTGGGGGAGAGAAAAAAGACCGACGTTTGAGATTTTAGAGACATAAAGAAATTTTATTATGTGCAGGATCTAGTAATTTCCATGTGGGATTTAGCATTTCAGATATTGGGGGGTGCTAAATCCTACACTAAGAGTTACTAAATCCCGCACATAAATAAAAAATATTCTCTCTCTACCAAAAATATTCTCTCTCTACTAAATATTTTCTCTGACTTCTCTCTAACTTTTTCTAGGGTTTTCCACACAAAAAGTTACTGAATCCCGCACATAAAAAAAAATATTTTCTCTATACACGAAAAATATTTTCTCTCTATGCTCTATTTTTTCGACTTCTCTCCAACTTTTTTCTAGGGTTTTCAAAATACTAAGAAGTCGTCAAAAGTTGTTTTTTGTTACGTAATAATCATCAACTAATGAGTTCAATACCTTCTAACGACAATCCACTTAAACTTGATGTAAGATTTTAATTTTTTTGCCAAAAAATCGTCATACTCAGAGGGCAGACAACCTGGAAGACGAAACAGATAGCGCGCACATGTTGGGCGCACAGTACACTGTATTCGCATCCAAGGTGGGCGCCGTCTTTGATGCGTCCGCTTCTACTTTAGATGCGATCCGATGTTGTGTTTTTTTTTTTTTTTTTTTTTTGTTATATTTTTTTTTCTGGATAATAGGGAAGTTGATTATTCTGAATATTTTTTAGGAGTGCAATTGTTTAATTGTAGAGCCGATTTAATACAGTGGGCGAGAGACACAGCTGAAAGCCATGGCATTAAGCAAAGTATAGGTCATACTTTTTGTGATAGAGTATACGTCACCTGTAATCGGTATGGAAAAAAGTATGTGAAACGGAAGAATAGAGGTGTAGAAAGTACAAAATGTACTGACACGAAAAAATGTAATTGTGATTTCCAGCTGAAGGTGGCTCTACAAGCAGAGGATAAATGAGAACTCTCTATAGTTTACGGGAAGCATAATCATCCTCCGACTTCGAAGCATGGTCTTTATAAGCAGTATGAAGTTACCGAGATGTTGACGAGAAGTCACGTGAAGCCTAAGAAGATTTTAAACTATCTTTGACGTGAAGATCCAAATATTACCACTTCGTTGAAATACATTTATAATGCAAGACTCAAAATTAAAATTAAATTAATGGGCAAAAAGACAGTTATTCAACATTTGATGCAGGGTATTGATTAGAGCAAGTATATACAAAGACACCGCGCTGATTCAATGACGAATGAGGTTATTGACTTGGTGTTTGTTGATCCTCGAATTCCTGATATGCTGAAGTTGTTCCCGTATGTCCTACTCATCGACGAGACATCTGTAAAAAAAACAATTACGAAACATATTTATTAAACATTAAAAAAAAATTAACATAAATTAAGCATTTATTAAATATTTGAAAGTTATTTAATATTTATTAAACAAGTCTAAATATTTATTCAATATTTATTAAATATTTTTTAATTATTAAATATTTATTGAACATGTATTCAATATTTTAAATTTCTAATTATATAATTCTAAAATATTTTTAACATTTATTCAGTATTTATAAAGTATTAAAATTTTATTAATTATTAAATATTTATTAAAAAATTAATAAATAATTGAATTGATATGAATTAAAAAAAAAAAGAAAAAAAAAATTATGAAAGAAAGCATCAGCCCTTCGCTTCCAACGTAGCCGCGCCTCCCAAAACCCCACACCTGCCATGATCTGAATTTCATGGCAGGCACCCCACCCCCCCCCCCCCCCCCCACCCCCCAAATCCCACACCTGCCATGGACGTATTTCGAATTTCTGAATTTCAAATATAATAATGCAGGGGTATATTCGTCAGATCAGGTAATCGAATTTCTGAATTTCAAATATTGCCTCCATTTTCGATCCATCCACAACACAAGCATTCTCTCTCTAAATCCTGAAACAGTAAAACCAATTCTCTCTCTCTCTACACCACTGCTCCAAATTCAACAAATTGATCACTCCTAAACCCTAACTCTACTTTCAAATTAGTTTCTGCATATCGGTTCAGCTGATTGATGAGGTAGGTGAGGCGGCGAGTTTTCTGTGAAATTAATTAATTATCACATTTTTTCAATCGACGATGGCGACATCGGCATTCAAATCAACCACCAAGAGAGCTTCAGTCGGCGGCTCCAGCTCCGAGGATTCCAGCAGCGCCAGCCGCTCCCTTCGCCGCTCGAGGAGTGTCAGCCGATTCACCCCCAGGTCGATCGATCCCGAGCCGACGGAAGAGTTCCGTAACCCTACGCCGCCGCTGCCGCCGCAGTTTCCGGAGATCAGCTTAGATGATCTGGCGATCGAGTTTTTCTCGAGGAACGAGAACGAGGACAACAAGGGGAGAGTCGAGAGGAAGGAGCGAGAGGGGCGCTCGGTTTCCCGTCCGGGGCAGATTGGACGGTGGGCCAGTGATACAGCTTCGTCTCAGAGGAGGGGCCGGTCTGTGTCCAGGCCGCGTGGAGAGGTTGTTTCTACTAGCGGCTCCGCCCCCGGGGCTAAAAATGTCAGTTCGTATGATACTGGTGGTTCGAGGAGGCGGAGGTCGCTTTCGGTTGCGCCTCGCTCTCAGCTTAGCGACTCAGAGGTGACTTTTGATTTTTGTCATTTGTTTTTATTTTTTTTACCCTTGCACAATTTGTACAATGTAGAGTTGAACTTTAAATTTGTCATTGTGAAATATCTTCGAGACTCGTATATTTATGCAACTTGATGAACAATATGTAGGCTGTAGCTCGATCTCGTATATTATGTGATGTTCGATTAATTGAAAGGTTCCGTATCTTTATTTTTAGCCATCGGGAGTAGTGGTGGTGGATTTGTAACGATAGCATGATTTTTAGTGAGAGTACTTATGGAGAGAAGGTTTACATTTTAGAAAGTGAGTGAAGATGCAGAAGATCCATCCCGCGAAGTTAAATACTGTGTATATGTGAACTAGAATATAACATTTTTGTTTAACATTTTATTTACAGACCGAGGCTGATAATTTTCGGAGTTCGAGCAGATGTGCTAATCTGAAGGCTCCCGTTAGTGGGAAAGGCCAAATGCCGAAGGAAACAGCTTTAAGCAACCGGCGTCTGGGAAGAACTCAGAGCCATAAAGATCTCCATGTGTTACCTGATGACTACTCTGTAAGTCTTTGTCTATAATTTGTGTATTTGCCATTTATTTATTTAACGCATATATATTTGCTTCTGTCATTGGGAGGCAATTCCTAAACACATTTAACTCCCCTGCACATAACTTATCGGCTTTTGAGGCCGAGAACCCTACTTAAACTGTACAAATAGTGGTTTATACGAAGTAATGCGAAACAAACTCAGGTATGCTGTTGAAGAGATCCAAATAGAATGTAAACAAGTTCGTCCTCACGGAAACAATTATAGTTCTATTTGTTAGATTGTCTTGATGGTGGGATACATTGCACGGTTGTTGATGATACCAAAGAAATTACGGACTTGCTTGATATGTTAACAATTTATTCTTGATGCAGTCATTGGGGAGACAACAGACAGCTTTAACTAGAGGTCACCGGTTGCAGTCAGATAATTCTGAGGATTTTTCTAAAATCAGAAAAAGTTATTCCGAAAAGTTGGAACAGGTGGGTTTTTTTTTGTGTGTGTGCTTTCTTACATGAAATCTTACCACTGTAGGACAATGTTATATATTGGTTTTATCTCTGTTTCTCATCCGTACCGATCTAGCGATTTGCTAATATACTCTAACATGGATTATGATGCTGGTCTGTTGTTTCATAAAAGCAAATTGGTTACTATACATTAATCTTCTTCTTTCGGGGATCCATTTAAATTCTTTGGTCTGTCTTGCTTCGTTTGAATGTTTTACTTTTATGAGTTTGGCTCCTTGCATTGCTAACCTTCGGGGTTGTCCGATTCGATGAAGGAGAATTACGTAATATGTTCTATTTCATCATTTAGGGTAATTTCATTGAACCCTTAGAATTAGTGTCCAAAACCTCTGTTAACCTTGTATCATAAGATTCATAACCATAATCCTAAAAGTGACAGAAACATCTCATATTTTGTAGTTGGAAAAGCGCAAACACGACCTTCTCACTGAGATGTTGATTGAGGAGCAACGAGAACGAGAAGTCTCTAAAATGGTCAAAGAACTTCCTTCTTCAAGAACTTCAGCTCTAACAGAGAAGTCATCGCATGCAAGAAAGGTGCCTTCCCTTTCTCAAAAACCGTGGCCAAAATACAAGTTCGCATCTGCTTTCAAATTTTACGTATACATTATAGTAATAACTCTTGATTTTTCGATGTTACAGAAAAGTCGCGACAAACATAGGGCGTCGAAAAGATTGACCGAGGAGGCAGAAAAATACTTGGAGGACTTCATTTCTAACGTCGAAGATACTGACATATCTTCCTTTGACGGGGAAAGAAGCGACGGAAGTTCAATATTAGGAGGAACTATAAAAGTAGCTGAAACGTACAAGAGCCCTACTGGGCCTATTTCTTATAATTATGGTGAAATGGACGGAGTTAGTTTGCCTTGGTTGCAGTTGGAGACTGGTCAATGTGGTTCTCTCTCAAGTATTATAAAGGCACACACCCTCGTCACACCAAAAACTCTACACTGGGACTCGGAAAAGGTTAACTTCTGTTCTTATCTTATAAGCCTTTGAATATATTTTTTTGCGTAAAAGTTATCTCATGTCTAGATTGTCTTGAATTTCCGATATTTTTTTATGCAGGGTATGGTTTCCTTAAACGACCGGAGTGATCTTTCGACAAGCAGTTGTGGTAGTTGGAGTCCATGTCACTCGAGTGGAAGAGAAGAAACATGCCAAATTAGGCGATTAGGCGATGAACGCAAATCCAGGTATGATTTTGGTGAGCAACTTAAACTTCGGAAAAACGAGGAAGTTTTGTTTGAAATGTATAGAGAACGGAACCGAATCAGTTCGGGCTGTCTTTTGCTTTGTACTGGTGTCCTTTACTGATTTTTTCCAAACTTATGTAAAAACTCTCGTTTTGAACTGAAACACAAACACCGATTCAATGTGATTTATCTCAGGTTTAGTTATACTTTGCACCCTTTTTTTAGAAAATATTATCTATATTTTTTTAATACATTCAATTTCGAACACCCCATTAATAAAAAAAGGGTAACTACAACCACCCTTGATGTATTGTTAAATTAGAAACCTCCCCCTCTTGTTTGGGTAATTACAACTACCCCTCAACTATAAATCTTCTTACACATCCACCCTTGCGGTTTCATATTTAGTGGAATTTTTTAGATTATATGGAATATTATCACTTTTTTTTTACCGTTTTATCCCATTCGAAGTCCACATTTTGAAGTAAGATAATCATAATATGTTTTTTTTGCTTCTATATATCAGATTGTGGTGCATCAGAAAATGTATTTATACACAAAACGACTACAAACTAGAGCACATTTCACGAAATCTAGACAATCATGTTGATGTTGACACCATAAGGGTGGAGATGTAAGAAAAAAATATAGTTGAGGTGCTAGATATAATTATCCAAACAATATGGGTTTTTCGTAAATTGACCATACCTCAGAGGTAGTTGTAATTTACCATATAAAAAATATTTTATCAAATAGGGGCTCCTGTTTTCAGTTGTTCTTTAAACCTCGCCCAGGCCCCCCCAATTCTCAGGAACGGGCCTGCATATAATGCACGAAAATCACCCCAAAAGTTATGCATTTAATGAAGGACAATTAACAAACATATTGAATCTAAAAATTAAACACAATTAAGAAAATCATGTAAACCATAAATTCACTTCAATCACAAATTTATAACAAAACCGACAAATACATCACGTATTAATTATATAATTATTAAGTTTCTTACAACAAAACCCCAAGGACAAAGAAGTAATTACACATTTAAATTAAAGGTGTTAATAATTTAATGATTGATCATAAATTCGAGGGGTATTTGAGACGTTTCCTAATTCAGGGGGCAAACTGGTACAACCCCTATAGTTTAGGGGTGTAAACTATACTTTGCCCTAACAAATGAAGAAGTTGTTGTTGCCCTGAACTTTCTTAAGAACGCCATTAATAATCCATTTTTATTCTATACATTGATAAGCAGACAGATATATCATTATCTACTTATCAATTATCAGTGCTATATATTATCATGCATATATAAGTACACGCTCCTATCATACACGATCTCGTTATAATAATATAGATATGAATCTTGTATTTCAGCTGACTCCTGCATAATTGGGGGTTCCTGCATAACCGTTTAATTTTATATATCAAGAATATTAATTTACCACTTATATGAATCCATATATAAATATCTCTAAACCCCCATATATACAAACCCTTTCACGCATCAATATTATTTTTACAGATCATACAAATTTTTTTTTTCTTCTTCTTCTAGCAATATTTATTTATTTCTCGATTTCTTGATCAATCTTTTTGACTATGGAATCGGAGATGGATATGGAATCGCGGTACGTGTTGATCAACGTGATCGGCGGAGGTGCTTACGGCAAGGTGTACAGGGCTTGCGACAAGAACACCGGCAGATTTGTCGCAATCAAGCACGAGTTCGACGGTTTCACGAAATCAACAATCAGAGAAATCAACATCCTGCAATCGCTTCCTCCACACCCCTCGATCGTCGGTTACAACGGATTCTATGTCGACAAATCCAACAACGTCCTTGTCGTGATGCAGTACATTGAGAAAGACCTCAAGAAATTCATCTCGGGCGACACTTGTTTCAAAACTATACGTGAAGCCAAAATAGTGATGAAACAAATACTCGAGGGGGTGCGGTATCTGCACGATAACGGGTTGATGCATCGGGATTTGAAGCCGTCGAATATACTAATATCCACCAGCGTGTATGGTTATGATCAAGCGAAGATATGCGACTTTGGTTTGTCTCGAACAACAACATACGACAAACAAGGAGGATGTTATACCCCGCGCGTGGGAACTCTATGGTACAAAGCACCGGAATTGCTGGTTGGATCGGAGGACAACAATTATTATTGGTGTGCAGTGGATATGTGGTCGGTCGGCTGTATTATGGCCGAACTTTTTATAAAGGATGCTCTATTCAAAGGGGATAACGAAATCGATCAGTTGATAAAAATAAAGAATCTAATGAAGTCGATATCAGCATCGTTGAGTCTAAAGTTTACGATTGCTAAATTAGTCAAAGGATCTCCACACCCCGGCGATTTAGGAGTTGACCTAGTCGAGAAGCTTTTGGCGTTCTACCCCAGTCAGAGAATTACTGCACAAGCTGCTCTCCATCACCCTTGGTTCAATGAGGATTGATTTCGAGTTTGCTTATTAGGTTAATTAATTCATGCAATAGATTCTGCCTAAATTTTATGTATGTACAATAACTGCTTTCAAGATTGTTTCACGGGCCAACGTTTATGGTTTTAGACTCTCGATATTTTAATATACGGGTTCGAATTTTCTTGGATACATGTGTAAATATATTGTTACGAATTAAGAATTTGAGAAAGGGGAATCAGGGATTTAAATGAACATAAATAAAAAAGCAAATATATAGTTTTAATATATTGTTAAATAAGGTGATTAGTGTGTGATAGATACACTACAAAAATGTTTTTCCCTCTACACAAAAATTCTCATATATATATTTTGTCTAAAACTAATCCTCGAAAATTCCTTCATCGGACAATCTCGAAGATTCAGTGCCGTTAACATGAGGCTGACTGGCCACTAGTTCGGCACTTGGAGATCCCAAAATACTGTAATCAAAGTCGTCATCGTCACTGTCATCATCATCGTCGTCTTTGTCTGAATCCTCGTCATCATATACTTTCGGTTTAATTCCAAGTTTCTCCCTCTCCATTTGCTGCTTGATTGCTTCTTCGTAAGACATTTCGTACCAAACAGTACCCTTACCGACTATGGATTTGTTGTGTGCATCTGTCATGCGTTCTTGTCTGCTTTTCTCCGAATTCTTCGGCTCGCCCCAATAGTCGTAACGGTACAACGGACTGTCAGGGTCATATTGGTCTTTTCCAAAGAAGTTGGGGTCCACGTACCTACCTGGCTCTTCCAGTGGAAGTCCCAGCGTTTGACGGCTGCAAATTTATTTAAAACAAAAAATAAAATTTGCCGCGAATTATCCAACAGGATTAGAGGTGGAAATTGGAACGAAATTCTAATTTTAATCCAAATTTTTCTGATATGGAAATGTAATTTTCATTATGAAATTCCGATTTCCATTTTTTCCTATATTATTTTGGATTGGAATAAAATAGGAATAAATATGAGATTCGGATTTCAATTTTAGAAAATAATTCCGAGAATTCCATTTTTCCCCGAAATCTACATGTATCATATCCATATTGTGTTATGTATTTGCATTTAAGGCGACGAAAAAATTGAAATTTTTCGAATACCGCCGATTTCGATCTCGAAATTTCTGAATTTGGAACAAGCTTTTTCATCCCAAATTCCAAAATTCTGATTTTTCGCTACTTCTTGTTTTCGTTTTTTGGAACAGAATCGGAATTAGTTTTTCACTCTCGAAAAAAAATCGGAGTTTTTCTGAAAGTGCTTATTCAGATATGATCCGTCCGATTTCCACTCAAAAACATGGTTGGGGTCATTAAAAAAATTTGAGTGCGTAAATAAAACGTACCAGCTAATATCTCGAAGAAGAGCTTCTCTTTCTTCAAACGATCGCCGCCAATGGATAAGGTCGTATTCATCCATTTCCTCATTTCGCTTGAACATTGTGATTTTGTATTTCTCTCCTCTTTCTTCAGCTTCTTTACTTAGTTTACGGTGGTGCTGAAACAAAAAAAGCAGAAACGAACATCAAACAAAATGCAAATTATAGTAAATACTAAATAGTCACGAAAAACAAACCTCACGCTCAGCAAATGCAGCTTCCAAATCGAGTTCTTTTAACCTTATTTTCTGCCATCGAGAAAACGAGCAAATGTCACATCAATGATTAAAGGCACCGCACACATACACACAACCAAAAAAAGAAAAAGAAAAAAAAAACATTACCACAATCATTTTGTTAAGTAGTGATTTCTTATAATACGCTTTTCCATACTCGACGCTGTTATCGTCGTCAAATTCTTCTTCGTCGGTCAATTCCGATAACTTCTTGCCTTTATATTTATCGGGATTGGCCACCATGTCATCCATTATCATTTGTTCAGCATTATGTATTTGCCACAGCTGCATACAAGCACAGATACAACAAGACTTAGTAACGTAGATTTGAATCTATATTCGGAAAACTTATTCCCTTGTTAAGATATAACTATTTCAATTATATTTTTCCTGATTTTAAAAATTATTTAAAAATCCACATATGAGAATACCTTATCGACATACGGGTGATCTGATAGTAAAGGTTCCTCCTCCCATTTGATTCCAGGATCTTTTCTAGGAATCGGAGGTCTTCCACAATCACGCTGCAAAAAAAAAATTAATAATAAAATTAATAAAACACGTAAATATAAAAACATAAAGCATACTTCAAGATTATAAGGAGACTTCAAAATATAAAATCTCATGTTTCTCTCTGCGCAAAAAAAATACGAGCCGATAGAAATGTACGATTAATATGCTTAATCAAATAGAGAAGGAATAATAATAGCTCACACGTAATTCATCTGGATTCGTATCTTCGTCACGATGGAATATTGGTGGAAAATCAAACGCATTGAAGCTGCAATCACGGCATCAAAATGTAAGAAATCAACGAGCATAATTAGACGGTGATTCTACTACACGCAGACTTTTACAGATTTACATAAAGAAAGAGAAATATTACATTAGGTGGTCTATATTGGGTTGGACAAATCGTAGCTCTAAAGGAAATCGAAAGCGGTAAGGATCTCGTTTTGCCTGAAAATGGAGAGTAGTTAAATTCTGAATCGGGCAAGAAAGTGCAATAAGCAAAAAAAGGACGAGGCCGAACGAGATTAATGGGAATGAATATATTTAAACAAAAAAGATTACAGTAAGGCACGACTTACTAAGATTTCAACCATGACGTGCATACCGACTTTGATGTGATGTCGGAGCCAATACCAGTCATTGCGCTTGATCGGGACCCACCTGAAATGCGGTAAACCACATTAAAATCATTTTTTTATATAGTGATAATAACAAATTGTATAGAAGCAGACGCGGAAGAAAAATTATTCGTAAATTTAAAATGTAGCTTTAGTTTGAAAAAAAAACGGCAAAAGGTGATAAGGTGTACCCATCATGGACACCTCCAATGTCGACGAATGCTCCTTGATAAAGATGTACAGCTGTTACTTTACCTGCACAAATCTGAAAAAAAAAAAAAAAAAAAAAAAAGATAATTCCCGTTACTGATATTTCATTCCTAGACAGGTTTAAAACAAAAGGATTTTCATCAATTTTTAAATATAGAAAATCAAAGTGGACATCGTCACATTCACAACAGAAATTAGTTGGTGTCCAAATACTACGCATTCTTTTTTTCGTACGTTACATAAATTTTAACAGTTCTTACATTTTAACTATGTGTGGACAGGGGGTTTTAGACAATTAGCTTAGTTCAAAAGCATCTTAGAAAAAACGAGCAAAAAGAATATATACGAGCCGGCCTATAACATAATTCAAACTATTTGTTTGCATCATATAAATGTCGCCGAATTATAAGCAAACATGGTACAATTTCAGTTAAACGGAAAAACAAACAAAACGAATGGGAGAACTCGGAAGAGTTTACTTACTTGTCCTGGGTAATAGAATGGAAGCTCATACTGCAGGACCCAAAAAAAATCGAAAAAAATTGAGGAGTCAGTTTTATCGCGCAAATTGTATTCAAGAAAACGGGATACGTCAACCTAAATATCAGCGGAGAAAACTCCTCTTACCATTTCCTCGTTATAATCTTTCCCCCTTTTCCGCCTGCCGGGATAATAATCTTGGTCAAGCTGCACATGTAACAAACCCCTCTTTTAAGTTTCCTATACGAAACTTAATAAAGAAACTTTCTTCCTCATTCGTACACACGGGAGAGAGTGTTTAAAGACTCAAAAACGATGCTAAAAATCACTCTTTGAAAATTCTAGTTCTTCAATCAATTACGATCAATGTTTTCTAACATTAAACGAGAAAGAAAAAGTCTTAAAGATCATTAATTTATTCAATAACTGAAACACGTATCTACGCAGCTAATGCAATAAACCAATTAAATTCCATATTTTCACTAAAAAACAACTAGAATACTCCACAAAAATCACGATAGTCGAGAAAATAACCTTGTACGATTCCTCCTCCAACCGATCCCTATTCGCCTCGACCCACTCATGATACTGTTTCAAGAAAACCTTATACCTATCGAAGCACATATCGCCCGTATCCTTGGCCTCCTTCACACTCTCCTCCACCTTCTCGTAATCCAACCTCACAGCCGAATGCAGCTTGTGGGCCCCACGAATGAACTCGAGCTCCTCCTTATCCACCTCCCACCCCCTGGGGGGCCAATCCCTGGGGGGCACAAGCCCCAAAACCAACGGCCCACTCCACAGAGTCTCGATCGGGTCGGGAATTTCTCCCTTAATCTCGAACTGCTTCGCGTAGTACTCGTCTTCAGTGAGGCCCATTTCCTTGATTTTCTCTCTGCGGTACTTTGGAGTTAGCATTTTGAAAGCCTCGATTGCCTCGGGGGATTGAAGCGGCACCTCTTCACCCTCGTTGAGTGACTTCCGGGCGAAATCGGCTTCGGGGGTGAGGATTTCCTCCCATGGGGCCCACCCCCTTTCGACCCAGTTCCTTCTCCGGGCTTCCTCTTCGGATTCTTTCTCCTTCGGGCCGAATGAGGCGAGGAATGCGTCGTCGTCGCCGACGGGGAACTCGTCGGAGGAGTAGGCGCGGACGAGGAAGCGGAGTGGGGGAGCTGTGGTGGCTGATTTCGTCGGGAAATTGGATTTGAGGTGTGGAATTGAGGGTTTAAGGAGGGGTTTTGATGGAAGGGGGAGGAGGGTTGTGAAGAAGGAGAGGGTTTGGAGAGACTGCATTTTTTGTGGGGTTTTGGGGGATAACTCTGTGAGATTGGGGTTTTGTGTATTGTGAAAAGTGGATAAAGTTAGTTTTGTTAGTTAATAATTGTGAATTTTATTTGGCTTAAGTATTATTTTATGGGATTATTTTGCAGACCCCTCATTTACGAATTATATAGAACTCCCTTCATTTTGAAAATATTTTGACATACCCTCTCTGGTCACCCTGAAGTATATGTATGTATATATAAAACTTATATATGTTCATATAGGCTATATTTATAAATAAACCGCTATACTTTTAATATTTAAACTAATCCTCCAAACTTCTGTATCCCCATTTTGGGATATGCCGTTTCCCCGTGTCTTTTATCATCGTTTTTCTGTATTATCGTTCCATGTTCGTGCTACATAGTTCCAAACATTGCCTATGTAATTACATTTAATCTCAGGAGAGGACAAAATAATTAACTAAGGCCTTGTTTGGTTGCCAAGATAAAATTAGCTGATAATATACTGAAATTCAGTTATACTATTGAACTTTCGATGATCCAATAAAAAACATGCCAAGAAGGCAAGAAAAACCATAATAACATAATACTAGTACTTTACCCGTGCGATGCACGGGGATCAATTCGAATATCAAAATGAATTGATCTAAACAATCAACGAACTAAAAGATACTAATACTAATACTCATACTAATACTAATACTAAGACTAAATACTAAGACTGGTACTAAAACTGCCAGTTCCCAATGCTCGACTCGACGTGGTTCAGTAGAATGGTGTTACAAGCTTGGTACGGGCCCAATTATCCGACCGCATCCACCTGGACCCCAGCCGACTGGACCACAAGAAGCTCCTCTAGTGCGGGGGCATGATAGTGAAACTGTTGTCGTGATTCTGCAAATGGTGAATGGTACATTTGGCGAGGTACAGGGGCTTAACTTAACCGATGCTCATTCCATGATGTTGGGAACGCTAAATGACATCGCCAGATTGTTCGATGAGTCCACCCCATCAGCCGCTCCATCTCCTCCTCCCCCATCTAATATAGCCCACCACCACCTCCTCCTACTTCATCGGATGCCTCACCACCACCTCTTTCTGCTCGGATGCCCCACCACCACATCCTTCTACAACGTTGGATGCACCAAAAGTATCAGCACCGGTGACACATGTTTTCATCAGGAAGAAAAAAAAAACAAACAATTATAGTAGTGTAATTTTTTTATCGTTTTTGATGAACTTTAATTTTGCAATTTTTTTAATAGATTCACTAACGTAATGGATTTTTTTGAAGTGTTATGGAAAATTTATTTTTAGGTATATTGTCTTAATTTTTGTGTTTTATCCTTTTAAAATAAAACTACAGAAATTGCAATTTTTTGTATATTTTTTTATTTTCCCCCAAAAATCAATTGGAATAAATATTTTGAGGTATATTGTACTGTTTTTTTTCTTTTTTACTACTCAAAAAAAAAATTGCATTTTTTGAAAAATTTGACAAGTTTAATTTCGACAGCTATTTATCGAATCATCAAATTGGAATAAACCTACGGACGCTAGCCATATTAACCTCAAGGGGTTAATATGTTGATATTGCGACCACAAGGGGGTCATCTGCAAACTTTGTAACCACGGGGTGTTAAGAAATATTTACCATTTTTTTAGTGGTGTATTTCCACCCCCAAATTATCTTGATTCACCACCAAGTTATATAAAATATCATAAATACCCTTTCAATTTATAACCCTCCCTTATATTCGCTTAATTATCCTTTGTTCTAAGTTTTATTTTTTCAATTTTTTTTGCAGTGAAACCTAAAAGGTAAAACAAAATTCTAATAATCATCCAATTTGAATCAGTTTTGGGCAGATTGTGTTGAATGAACAGTAACCCATTTTTTAAATTTTAATACACGGAAAACAAAAGTATCAAAAGTATTTAGGTTTTTTTAAAACACAAGCGCTCTTAATTTATTTCTTCAAGAACGTGAATTCCTGCTCTTTTTGACATTCCGGTGTTTTTCTCTGACGAAGGTATCGTTCACTTAATATGGAAAGAGTGTGATTATTTGGTAAAGATTCTTGTGGAAAAATGGTAGAGTTTTCTTATAAATAATCTAATTGGTTTGGTGCTGGACATTGGAAAATTTATGAATTTATACAAAATATGCGTAAAAGAAAAGGAAAAAAAAAGGTAAAATAGGAAATATATTTTATTTAGTGGTGAAATAAGATATTTTAAGGGTAGAAATACCACGTCTTTTATTTTTATTTTTTATTAAACGTCTTTTTTTTAAGATGGTGTACAAGTAGTGAAAGTTTCCAAGCAAGGTGCTTACTTACTCACTCAGTCCCATATTATATGTCGTTTTGGGTGGTTGTGCGTATATTAAAACAATCTATAAACTAGCATTTTTTTCCCGTGCGATAATATTTTAAGAGTGAAAAAATGATCAATTTTATACATAATAAAAAAAAAATTAGTACACTAACATAGTAAAGTTTAAGACTGCAGGTTAAGATTTAACAAAATCGAATTTCTATCTTTATATCTTAAGATTTGAGATATATTGATGAAAAATAGGAGATTGAAACCGGAAGGATTCTTCACGGTTTAGTTTCAATATTAATAACGGTTGAAAATTAAAGTTAGAAAATTTGTAGAGAAAAAAATTAAAATAAATAATTTCATAAATTTAATTAGGATATTTTAGGGTTGTCCTAGCGTTTCTTTCTTTTATATATAAGATATGTATAGATTTTACTCAAAATAACATAGTAAATATTAAAATATCCATATTATTAATTATTTTTTTAATTAACTAATTAAGAATAATAATTGGCAAAATTGATAAAAATCAATTTAATGCTTTACTGAAACTCTAAATTGAAATATAAATTTGCATAAAAAAAACATCACAAAAAGATATATAATATAGGATCCAGGGAGTAATAACCATGGGCCTTTTGGGGCTTTTCCTTCCTCGTTTGCTAATAAGATTGATATAATAAATAGCTCATGAGAAATTTCCATGTATACAAATAATATTTTGATCCGCCGTGTTTTAAATTAACCCTACCTTGTGCACAAAGTAACTTAACTTGAAATAAGAAATAATAAATACCACCACTCATTGCTTCATAAACTAAATAAATAATACAGTAAAAAAAAATATCGAGAGAGAGAGAAAAAAAAAAAAAAAAAGAATTCCTAGACAACCTGCCATGGCCGCAGAGGATTCCGTACAGGTTTACAGAAGCAAGAAGAATGGTTATTTTCATCATGTATACGGGTCGTCTTTTTACGGGGCGGTTATGAGAAAACGGGTTTCCAAAAATTCTTTCAAGAAGATTATCAACGGTGTTCGGAGAAAACATGGTTGCAAACATAGAGGCATTATTAGTACTACTATCAAGAAACGTGATGACGTCATCAGTTTTCAGACAGGCGAATTCAAAAAGAAGACATGGGAAGAAGAAGATGATATGATGATGATGAATGTTATCAAAGAATCAAGTAGTGGTCAATATAATGTTGTACCTGAAGTTGACCAAGTCAACCATCAGAGGTTTTGGACAAAGCCGCGTTGCAGGGTATTATTACCCACGGAGAAGTTGAGATTCACCATTGATATGGATCAAGATTTGTCTGACTCTGACCTCTGCTTTGGAGATGATGAGGATCAAGATTCTAATTGGTAGTATATAGATTTTATTCGATTTTATGATTTATGATGCAAATATTGTAATATATAGATCGGCAATTGTTGTGTGGAACTCCAAATATATAAATGAGTATTTTCTTTTACCAAATTATATTGGATTCATCTTTTTTTATATTGTCAATATTTATGTTTGTTTATGTTCTATCAATTTTTACTCTGCTTTTTCTTCTTCTGAGTTTTAGTACAATAGCTTCCGAACATTAATTAAAGGATAAATTATTGTTTATTTTTAGTGGAATTTTCTAGATTATATGGAATATTATGCACAAGATATGTCTATTCACTTGTAAATACAGAGAATCGAGAAGATTCAGTTGAATTTGACACCATATATAAGAGTGCATATATAAGAGTACACGTGAAAGAAGATTCATAGTTGAGGGATTATTATTGCAATTATACTTACACAAGATTCATAGTTGAGGGATTATTATTGCAGTTATGATTCATAGTTGAGGGATTATTATTGCAATTATACTTACACAAGATTCATAGTTGAGGGATTATTATTGCAATTATACTTACACACGTATTCAAGAAAATTCGAACCCGTATATTAAATATCACATGGATTATCAAACCCATAAACTGCCTTTTTGATATCCCAATAAAAAATTCTACTCCAATGAAAGTATCAAAATGAGTAAGTATTTTGATAATCTACCTCTTCATAAGTAAAAATACATCCTGAAAATTGAGTTATCAAAAAAATAACCACATAAACATCCAATCACAAAATGACACGTGGCAATTACAAATAAAACTACTAAAAAACTTCCAATTGATTATTAATTTTGATAATTATGGTTGAAGTAGATGAATTGTAAATGAATATTAAAATATTATCTTAATTATCAAATGAGTATTTGATAATCCAATTTTGATGTTTTTGATACGATCGCTTTGACACCGAAGATTTTCTACGTAAGAATTGCAAGAAAAACTAAGAAAACTTTATTATTAAAACCTGAAAAATAAACCTACCGTTCCATCTATTTAAATAACTCAAAGTAATACTAATCCTATTAGAAGACTAATAACTAATATTTATCCTATTAGAAATTTAACTTAATTGAAATACTAAATAATAAAATAAAGCAATTAAAATAAAGCATATTAAATAAACAAAAGAAGCCCAAAGCCTGCTAGTTTAGTTGATGTAACGTGGGTGCGCGAGCTACGCCAGATCGCATCATTCCCCAATGACTATAAATAAAAGTCAAGGCCAATCTCTTCAACATGTGTTTTCACATGGACAATTATATGTTGCTATCTCAAGAGTTATGAGTCGAAGAGGCTTGAAGATACTTATTTGTGACAACGACGGGAACACCTCAAATACTACTACAAACGTCGTTTATAAAGAAGTTTTCCGAAATCTGAATTAAGTGAGTTATTTATCTATTTGGTTAAATTTATATATGGATTTTTTGTCTTCAAAGTTTTATAAATGAGCTTTGTAACATTTATTTTCAATTTATAAAAAAGTTCTTTTTTCTTTCATTTTGTCCTACGGTGCAGGCGACATATGCTCAAGAGTTGAAAACAACTACTCTGTTGGTGGCCGGATTAATTCTTTGGTGGATAGATTTTTTTTTGATTTTCCAGTAAAATATTCAATATATAGTTTTTATTAGATTTTTCAATTAAATATTCAATATATTTTTATTTCTGTTTTTTTTAATGATTGTTATGTTTGTTTGTTCAATCCCGTGCATCGCACGGGTCAAGTCACTAGTTTCTATTAGATATAAAGATACGCAAATTTATTCAATATTATTTTTATTTGAAAAATGATATAGAATATAATATGTTTCTTAAATTCTCCAAAAACCACCTGTCATATGACTTCAAAAATAAACTGGGGGTTATTACATAGATGTCTTAGACGAAAGAACTTAATTTAAATTTTAACAAGCACATCATATTTTTCTATTGAGCTTATTGCAAATACCACCCCTGTGTAATCTCTAATTGCCATGATAAAAAAACTCACTAACTCCCCCATGTGTTAACATTTTCGAAGCACACTGCACCCTTTTTAATTTTAAACTTTAACTAATGGTGAATAGATAAAAATGCCCTAAGGAGTTTTTTAGCAATTAGTAAAGTACAGTATACCAAATTTTAGAATCACTTAAATTTTGTAAATATTATATATTTATTTTGAATAAAAAAAAAATATAAACAAGAATTACATATATTGTAATATTAAAAGTTCTTATAGCCTTTTCTATAATGTTTTTATATTCTTTGTAATTATGTATGTTACATTTTATTAAATAATAATAATCATTAAAAAAAATAATAATAAACAAAAAAATAGTTCTTCTTCTCCAGCCCACCCACCCACCCACTTGCCCGACTCAACATGCTGCTGCTGCTGTTCTGCTACACTACTACCACCGGCACCATAACCATCTTCTCCAGATCCACCACCACAGCAATAGTAAAAATGGTAGCTATAAACACACAATAAAAAGAAACATATATAAAGAGCGGCGGCGGATCTATATTTCGGCGACGGAGAGACACGATTTGCCTCCAGGGGTCCGGATGCCTTGACTTTGTTAACACAGGGGGGAGTTAGTAAGTTTTTTTTTCACAGGGGAGTATTTGACAATTAGAGATTACACAGGGGTGATATTTGCAGTTAGCTCTTTTTCTATTCTGCAAATAACACGTCGGAGTTCGCCGAAAATTAATTTGCAAGGGACCGTCCGATTCTTCAAACCGTTAAAAACAATCTTCAATTTTTTTTAAAATTAACCTTACAACAATACTTGAAGGTTTTTTAATAATTATAGATATATGAGGGGTTTTACAATAATTTAACCATACTTCAGGTTTTTTTAGTAAGTATGGATATATAAAGGATTTCACGGTAATTTAACCATGTCTCAATGGTTCTGGTAATTTTTTATTTATTTATTTAACTTGAAGACTTATATACTTTACATATTTTTTTTTTTTAGAAATTTGGCCAACCGCTAGAGGGATTTTGTTATGGAATACATTGAAGATTTTTGATAAATTGACCTTATTTCAGATGGTTTTTTGCAATATATCTAACATTCAATTTTTCTTTCCGAAAGTATTAATTTCGAATTCGACCCATTGAATTTCAAACCTTAGTCGTGATTATAAAATAAAGTCTACTGACGAATTATTCTACCGTCTCCAAAAACAATCACAAGTCAAAGGACAAAAGTTTAGAAACTTGGAAGAAAAATAATCTCTAAATTGAAGACTTTCTCAAACCTTCATTTTAATTAGGTGTAGCATCTATAAAACCTAATTAAACTTACTCTAATTAAGTGGAAAGAGTTCAACCCGAAAATCAACAGTTTTGAAGCATTTGTAGCTAGGCAAAATGTCGGGAAATTAGATGTTACACACATGGTGGATTTGAACCGTAGATCTACACCTAATCACACACAACAATGTATATATATATATATATATATATATATATATATATATATATATATATATATATATATATATATATGTGTTTAGTTGATATTATTTAATCAAATCTACAGTTCAAATTCATCCAGTATAAATAACTAAATGTAGCATCTGATTTCCCTTAAAATATCCGAGAAATAGGTTTTAAAACCCCTAACTGAACTTGCCCCAATTAAGTCAAATAAACATAAGATTCAGTATTCAGTGTTGACGGTACGGCTATTTCTATGCTACACCAGATGAATTCCACGTTCATCAACACACATCAATATAGAAACGTGTGTTTGTGTGTGTAGCATAGAATCGACCGTACCCAACCAAAAGTATAAAGATTGAGTATTCAGCATAATCATCAAGAAAACCTCAACATAAAACAATACTCTCTATTTCTAAAAAAATAAAAAAATAAAAAAGTAACGATTCCCAAGGCAAGAGGCACGTAATTCAAAGCCAAATGCCCATAGCCATTATCCCTTTAGCATTATCAAGATCAACAACAACAACTAGGTGACGCACATAATTCCAAACCTCAATTTCTTTCTAATTAATAATTCTTACACCATTTCGATAACGCATTTCGTGCCTATCCCATACCGCCCCCCACCCGAGCTAATAGCACAGACGCCCCTGTGTAATTTACAATTGCTGAAAAATCCCTTATGTAAAGAATATTTAGCAAGAAGCCTCCTATATTGTATTATTCAAAGCACATCGGTCCTTATTTAGCTATGTAGCACGGACACGGAGAAATAAGGAAACGGACACAAAGAAACTCCGTTTTGCAAAACAATGGATATGAGAATGTGGGAAACGTGTAAATAATAAAAATATAAGGGTGCATTCATAATTTCTAAAAAAATATTATAATGTTTAATATCATTCTACAAGTTACATTCGGGGCATATAAATTTATTTTAGTAAGGAATTAACATCTACAAAAATATTAAAATACTACTAGAAGTGAAAGGAGATATAATATTTAAGATTTTTTTTTAAACGTATGGAATTCGGAGTTTTTATTTAAAATGATATACGAATTTATTTTGTGTGGAAACGTATTTCTAATTTTTCATTATTATCAGAAACGTCACTGAATCTTTTAAATATTTATGGAAACTTCCCCAGAACGTTTCCGATAGGTGTCATGGAGTTTCGATTTCCAAAACATTTCCAAAACGTTGAAATTCGTGTGCGTTGTTATTTATAAATTTATTATTGGCTTATGTTAAATGATTAAATTACCCGCACAAAAGAAACATTAGAAAAAGAACGTTATTTTTTACTTTTCAAATAAGAAAAAAATACTTTTACTCTCATAATCCGCGTAGTAACATTACACGATAAGTTTAGGGGTTTTATTTGCTTTGACTATTTTTTACGGGGGGTTTTTGCTAAACTTTTTTTAACATAAGGGTTTCTTATCAATTAAAGATTACACAAGGGTAGTTTTTGAAATAAAAAAAACCCACCCCCTAAAAATAAAATAAAAAATACCCTCTATATATATCACTCATTTCACCACCTTCTTCATTTACACTTTCTCAATACAAATTCTTCAAGATCAAAAAGTAAAAAGAAAAAAAAAGAAAAAATGGTAGGTTTTGAAACGTTTCTTGAAACTCCTTCAAAGGGAAGAAAGACCGCCGTCGTCGTGGGTTACGATGTGCCGGAGGGTGTTGACGTAAGGGGGAGATACGATGCGGAGTTTGCAAAGATTCTTAGCAAAGATGCTCTCTTGTTTGTGGCTGGTTTGCAGCGGGAATTTCGGAACCATATCAAGTACGCTATGGAGTGCAGGAAGGAGGCTAAGATGAGGTACAACAATGGTGGTTTGCCTGGTTTTGATCCGGCCACTGCCCACGTCAGGGATGCTGACTGGCTCTGCGCCGCCGTGCCTCCGCCGGTGGCTGATCGGAGGGTCGAGATTACTGGTCCGGTTGAGAGGAAGATGATTATTAATGCACTCAATTCTGGTGCCAAAGTTTTCATGGTTAGTTCTTTTTTTTTTTTGATTTTTTTTTAATATTTACAAAAATCACTCCCGTATATTTGTAATTACCAAAAAACCCATTCGTAATTATAAAAATATATAAAACTCTGATGTTTGTTTTCGTCTTACATGAACCCTTTTGAATTTAGAGAACAAATTTTACACAATTTCAAATATTTTTTTTATTTCTCAATATCTAATAGACTGAAACATTTTCCTTAAAAAAACTCGATAAACAGTTTATTCGGAAGGGAATTTTAGTAATTAATTAGCCCAAGATCCTGGGTTTTTCGTAATTTACCCTAATTCTTTTGCAAGTTTCCTTGTCTGTTTTTACCGTTTGGCCCTTTTGGTGTTCGGTTTTCTGTTATTTGTGTTTTGATTTCAGGGAATATATATTACACAATTTCGGATATTTTATTTTATTTTTCACTTATTTAACATAACTATAATAGTTTGTAAACATTTTCTTTTAAAAAACCTCATATCAACAGTTAACCAGAGCTGGATTTGGTTATTACACATAGGTGGGGTGTTTTCGTTATTTAGCCTGAGTTCACGGGGTTTTTCGTAATTTACCCTAATTTTTGTTCAAGTTCCCTCGTCCGTTTTACCGTTTTGCCCTTTTCGTGTTCGGTGTTCTGTTGTTTGTGCAACATAGGTTGCAACTCAGTTGTATTATCATTGTATATGTGATATTGAACTTGAAATGTGAATGAATGTATGTTATAGGCTGATTTCGAGGATTCGCTAGCACCGAATTGGGAGAATCTCATGCGAGGGCACGTGAACTTAAGGGACGCCGTTAACGGTAACATAAGCTTCATCGACAAAGCAAGAAACAGAGTTTACAAACTCAACGAGCAAACGGCTAAGCTCTTTGTCCGCCCGAGGGGCTGGCACTTGCCCGAAGCCCACATCTTCATCGACGGCGAACCGGCGACCGCTTGCCTCGTCGACTTTGGTCTCTACTTCTTCCACAATTGGTCCGCCTTCCGCCGCACTCAAGGCCAAGGCTTCGGCCCCTTCTTCTATCTCCCCAAGATGGAGCACTCTAGGTAAACATCTCTATTTCTTGAAAAAGTACTTGTCTGTTATTACAACCTTAAATCTTTGTTTCAAATTAAGTGTCGTTTTAGAATTTTTTTTTTTAATATTTTTTTTCATATTATTTGTTGCATTGTCGCATTAGACCTCTCTTTTTTATAGAATCGCATTAGAATTCCAATGTTGCATTAATTTTTTTTCAAGTTTCGGTTTCAAATTAAGTTTCTTTTTGGAATTTTTTATTTTATTTATTTATTTCAGATTATGTTTCATATTGTCACACTAGTTTTCAATGTTGCATTAATTATTTCTTTGTTTCTTCCCCATATTTGCATTATCAAAGATAATTAATAAAAAGATAATTAATTGGAAATATAATTTAGTCTTATTTCATATATTTTTTCCAAAATAAATATATATTTATTAATTTTCTTAAAATTCGTATGAAAGCTTCAAACGATAGTTATTTTTCGATAACATTTTGAAATCCTCTCTATTACAATATTAATGTTTTGCTAATAAACACGATTTTCATTATATCGGGACAGAGAAGCAAGAATATGGAACATGGTGTTTGAGAGGGCGGAAAAAATGATGGGAATAGAAAACGGGAGCATAAGGGCCACCGTTCTGATCGAGACTCTTCCGGCGGTGTTTCAAATGGACGAGATTCTGTACGAACTTCGAGACCATTCGATCGGTTTGAACTGCGGTCGATGGGACTACATTTTCAGCTACATCAAGACTTTCCAATCTCACCCCGACCGCCTTCTCCCCGACCGAGTTCAAGTCGGCATGTCCCAGCACTTCATGAGAAGCTACTCCGATTTACTCATTCGCACGTGTCATAGGCGCGGGGTCCACGCCATGGGTGGAATGGTACATATTTTTTATTCTATATATTATATTATGTACATATTCCACAATTATATTCTACAATTACTAGTGCTGGAAATTGGAATGAAATTTTCAAATTCGCTGTTTTCGATCCCAATATTTCTGAATTCTGATTTCCCATTTTTCCGATTGTTATTGGAACGGAATTGGAATTGTTCTGTTTTGTTATCCGATTTGAATTTCCGAAAATATTTTACGACTCCATTTTTATCCAAAAATGTTGCACTTACAAAATCAATATTACTACGTAATTTGAAATTTTTGAATCCCGCCAATTCCTGTAAAAAAAATCCAGTTTTGCGACAAGTTTTTTATTCCAATTTCCGAAATTCTGATATCTGATTTTTTTGATTCTTTTTTTTTTTAACTGAATTGAATTGGAGTTTTTCTGAAAGTGCTAATTTCAATCCGATTCGTCCGATTTTCACCTCTAACAATTACACAACAATATAATCTTTTCGCAAATGATAATGTTGTCTTGATTTTCTATCAATCAAAAAACACAGGCCGCCCAAATTCCAATCAGAGACGATCCGAAGGCGAACGAGGCAGCGCTAGAATTGGTGAAAAGGGACAAACTGCGTGAAGTAAGAGCCGGGCACGACGGCACATGGGCGGCCCACCCGGGACTAATCCCGGCCATCGACGAAGTCTTCACGGCCACAATGGGCAGCAAGCCCAACCAAATCCAAACGGTCAAACGCGACGAGGCCGCAAGTTTGACCGAGGAGGACCTCCTCCAAACCCCGAGGGGCCACCGCACAATGGACGGCCTACGCCTCAACACGCGCGTGGGCATACAGTATGTTGCGGCGTGGCTCACCGGCACGGGATCGGTCCCTCTCTACAACCTCATGGAGGATGCAGCCACGGCCGAGATCAGCCGCGTACAGAACTGGCAGTGGCTGAGGTACGGCGTGGAGCTGAACGGAGACGGGCTCGGTGTGCGGGTGACCCGCGAGTTGTTCGGGCGGGTCGTCGAGGAGGAAATGGGTCGGATCGAGAGGGAGGTTGGCAAGGAGAAGTTCAACAAGGGGATGTATAGAGAGGCGTGCAAGATTTTTACGAGGCAGTGCACCGCGGACGTGCTCGATGATTTTCTCACGCTTGATGCTTATAACAACATTGTTGTCCACCATCCGATCGGCTCGTCGAGGCTCTAAGTAATTTCCCACTTGTTTTCGGTTTCATGTGTTTTTCCAGAATTTGCTTTTTTATTTGTTTGTGTTATGTTCGTATTATGACTTGGCTGCTAATAAAACAAGGTGTTTCTGTTGTTCAATTTCTTTTTTTTTTCTTTGCTGTAATGTTTGCACTAATAAATCTAAGTATCATTTCAATTTGGGGTTTGTTGAATTAAGTAATCTTGTATTCTAAATTCTTCTTAGTATTGCATTTTTGTCAAAACTCATAAAATATTATAGTATTGAAGTAGTATGTTGTTCATCTTAAAACAGATATTGAGGGATTTTTACATAGTATGATCGAAAAACATTTCGAAAAATTCGGGAGTAGAAAATGAGTTCAAATTCGAGTTTCGAAAGTTTTGGAATCGAAAAATCTATTCCGGATTTGGGAAGTCTTCAAATTTATGGTAGTTCGGAATTTTCGAAAATCTTATCACATTTGTAATTTTAGTTGTTATGGTAATTAAAAAAAATTGGAAATGCGTAGGATGAATAATGGCCGAAATGTACACATTTGAGAAGAAAAGTACCGGCGGCGAAAGAAGAAATCACATAGCAGTTTTGGTAGTGACTACAATTTTGATCATAAATCATTCATAGTACTTCGACTTGAGGTGATTCAAGGGGTATTGAAAAACAAACGCGAAGAACTACAACTTTTATGCTTAGATTATTCCATATTTTAAACAAAAATAAGGTTATCGTCAAGTTTGAAGTACCGCAATCCCAATTATGCGATGAGATTATTTTTGCAAAACATAAGTTTTTACCTGTTGATATTTGATGCGGTCAACAATAAGTTGACTCAAATCACCTCGAGATAATTCTCGAACTTGTAATAAATATTCAGGAATATAAATAATGCTTCGATAGTCTTCTTGCAATAGGGAGAGGTGTCTCCTGCGTAAAGAATATACGTTAGGGCGCCGAAGCTTGGTTCCGGCGAAAACCCTCCGATGCTTAAGTCAATCCAAATTCGAGAGAGAAGTATGGAGAGAATGTAAGAGAAATATTATGCAGTAAAAATTGAATTACCTGTATTGATAATTGAACTATTTATATGTTAGATTAATTTTCAACTATGAGCCTGAAATATGATCTTGATGAGCCTTAGCTAGTAATTGAGCTCATATCTTATAATTACAAGATTTGGACTTTATATCTCAAGCCGAAGTACATCAGTATCAAAGTTCGAATTCCTAGTCACGGTTCGACTCTTTTCAGCATCATGCCGCAAGATTTCGACATGTAACATAGGTTTCTTCATTATTATCCTTGTTAACCTATGTAATCGGCTTGCATACCAAGGCGAAACCCGAAATTTTGGATTGGCGAAGCTAATTTTTGTTTCATGGCTTACATAAGTTTATTTTTTAGTGAAGGTATATCAAACTTGATTTTGCCCTTCACCATCTTAAGTGAATGACATAAAAAAAGAACAAATGTTGAGATACATAAAATATGTCGTCATATCTAATAATTTCTTGGAAAATACTCTGTAACTAACTGCCTTCTAATTTATGGGTAAATTACCGCCATCTCTACGAAATAAGTTTAAATTACGAAAAAAACCATATTATTTGGATAATTAAAACTTCCATCAACCATGAATCTTTTGACACTACACACTCATGGTGTCAAATTGAACAAAATATTCTAGATTTCGTGGAATGTTTCCTAGTTTGTACACATTTTGGGCGAATTACAGTTTCTAATGCACCACAATAAAATATTTACAAGCCAAGAGACACATCCTATGATCACTTTGTTCAAAATGTGGATTTCGAATGGGATAAAACATATACAAACTGAAGAATATTCCACATAATCTAGAATATTCCACTAAATTTGACGTGGGCATGTAATAAGATATATATTTGAGGGTGATTATAATTATCCAAATATAATGAATTTTTTTCGTAATTTGATCCTACCTCAGAAGTTGCCGTAATTTACCCAATATTTATTACATCAGAGGTTGCCGTAATTTACCTTTAATATTTATATTCTAATACAACGGATAGTCCGACAACGACCATCTGTCAAATAGATATTGTGAATAGGGGTGCAAGTTGGAACGGATTTTCCAATTTCCGCTGGTTCCGATCCGAAAAGTTCCGATTTTGGAACAATTTTATTCATTCCGACTTCCGAAATTCCGATTTCCGAAATTTTTCGATTTTTTTGGATTGGAATTCGAATTATATAAAATAAAATTGGAATTTCCGATTTCCGATTCGATTTAATTCCGAAAAATACACCTATAAATAGTATATATTATATAATACTTATTTTCCGAATAATACACCTATAAGTTTTGTTTTAGGATTTTGACATAATGAATTGTTGTTGGAAGTTTTATTGGATATTATGATGTGTTTATTGTTATGTATTTTTTTGAACTGAAATTTAGTAGTTATTAGTTTTACTTTTATCGACGTGGATGCTCTTATTTTCGAAAAATTATGAACATTTCAGAAAATTTCGGCTAAGTTTTGAAATTTTAAAGCTTATGTGGTTTCCGATTTTTTTTCCAAAATTCCAAAACTTCCGGGCCTTTTGGAATTGGAATGAATTTTTAGATTCCGAACATTTTGGAATTGGAATTGGAATTGATTTTGTACTTCCGAATTTGTTTGGAAATTTTCGGAAAAGGCTAATTCCGATTCGATCCATCCGACTTTCACCCCTAACCGTGAATAAGGAATACACAAATTCAATCTCAGCCGCTCGATTTGACGGCAAGGAAGAGCAGCGGCCAGATTCAATTCAACTGTCCATCCTCGAATAGTGCCAATGCGTAAGCGATTCCATCGATTTCGTGGTATTTATAATTTTTTTCCTTTCTTTCTAATCTCGAAGGATTTATCCCCTTTTCGACAAAATTAGGGTTTCAGGCGAAACGATTGGGCCCACACTGTAGTCACACATTCGGTTCTCGCAGTTGCTAACTTTTCCCCCCCTCTTGCCTTTTTTAGATTAAAGGTTAATTCGAGGTCGCTGTCGATAAATTTCCGGCTCTAGGGTTCGGAATTCGGATACTGCTGTTCTTCGTGTCCACACTTTTTGAGTTGGATTTTGGGTTTGCTTCGATTTGGGATTTTATTGGATTTGTGCTTTTTATTTGGTTTTGGATTGTTTGATTGAATCCAAATTAATCAGCGAAGAAAGGGATTGATTGTACATTGTGGTGATTGTGATAACAGAAAATTTTGAAGACTGTAATTTGTGGCTTTGATATTTTTTCTTTTATTTGTTGGGAGTTTTAGGAAAAAAGTTTGGTCTGTTTTATGATCCGAGGAGAAGGTATTATTCGAATGAGATAAGAGTTGATTACGATGGGAAGAACACGAAAAGTTGCGAAAAGCTACTCGTCTATGTTTGTGCCCGATTATCCGCCCGCTGTGGAGGCAGTGGCTGATTCGGAATGTGTTGGTACAGAGGAATCTTATGCTCTCAAGAGGAAATTCACCAACTTGAATGTGGATAGTTACGATTCGTTCGGTGCGCCTAGGCAGATCTTTTCTTTGTCCAGTATGTCGCAATTCGAGATGAAGGGTTTGGAGAAGAGGTTGAAAATTGAGCTCGAACAAGTTCAGAATCTTCAGAGGAAGATTGATAGTTTTACCAACAAGTCCTCTATTGCGGAACATTTTACGGGAAACAAGAATTTCCCTGGAAGAAACGGGGCCCGCACTAAAGGTGGGCATGTTACAGCTAAGAAAACTGAGTCTGCGAATCGTAATTTTGCTGTGTTGATGAAAGAGTGCGAGACGCTGTTATCTCGGCTGATGACTCATCAGCATGCTTGGATTTTCAACGAGCCGGTTGATATTGTAAAGCATAATGTCCCTGATTACTTCAATGTTATAAAGCATCCAATGGATTTGGGTACGATAAAAAGAAAGTTAACTTCGCGTCAGTATTCCGACCCGATGGGTTTTGCTGCAGACGTAAGGCTCACTTTTAAAAATGCCATGACTTATAATCCACCTGGACATGTTGTACATGTCATGACCGAGAAAATGAGTAAGTATTTCGAAACGAGATGGAAGCCAATTGAAAAGAAGTTTCTAACAGTAATGGATGAATTAAAGTCGAATGCCGTTGTAGAACCTGAAAGCACCACCTTTGCGGGTCCCACTAGGAGTAATTTAAAGAAAGAGCATTGTAAGAAGGGGATGAGCGATATTGAGAAGCAAAAATTGGGTGAAGAGTTGGAGGCCTCGTGGACGGAACTGCCGGACAATATTTTAGATTTTGTTAAAGAGAGCATTCTAGACGAACGCAACGTAAGCGACGATGAGATCGAGATTGACTTCGACACTCTTAACGATGAGACCTTATTCACGATCAGAAAACTTTTGGATGATTATCTGCTGCAGAAGAAACAAAATCAAGTTAAAGTGGAGCCATGTGAGATCCAGGTATATATGTGCAATTATTTTTTTTCATGTGCATCGTCAAGTTTATATGTATTTTTAACTGTTTCTACATGGACATCATCACTATTTTTTATTTTTTATTTTATTAATTTGTTTTCTTTTTTCACAGATACACAATGAGTCTAAGTCAAGCCATTTATCGTCACAACACTGCAAAGGTAATTTTCGTTCCTTCGGCATTGAAGGTGGTTTTAGTTTGTCATTATGCCTTAGTTTGACATCCAATAATTACGTTTCTTGTTTCTTTTCTTCTTCTGTCACTTTCTCGAAACACTAAACAGAACGTAGGCCAGTTGATGAAGATGTGGATATTATTGGAGATGATGTACGGCCTATCTCCAGCTGTATACCAGGGGAGAATGACACGGATGCTGCGAGAAAGAACAGTAACCGTAATTCAAGTAGCTCCAGCAGTGGTGATTCAGGCTCATCCTCCAGTGGTTCGTGTTATTTATGATCTTTTGATTTAATTTTCTGTCATATTTTGAACTTACTTTAACTACGTGGGCCTATCTATGTTTAACTGGAAATATGATTCACATAATTCCTTGAAGGATGTAAATATCCTTAATTGCTGTTGCACGATCATGGTCTATATGTAGATTTAAAAATTATTTTCGGCACTTAAAACCACAATAATTACGTGATATGCTTTAACAGTACCCTGTAAAGCTTACTAGATTACATCACTATTAGTGATGAATATAGAAACTGAAAAAACTATGGTACTTGAAAGCTATTGTATTGTGCATTGTGCAGCATACGACACTCGTCTGGGAGCTCCGTTTTGTTGTTTATATTGTGGCAAATGAACTAATTTAATTGATATTAAGTCAAAAGCATGTTCAATGCTGAATATAAGTAACCACGTAGTCAATCTCTTTCTCCGACATGGTTCATCAGAGTTTCTCATTTTTCTGTTCGGTTGTCTCTGCAGTGTTCATATTTCAATATATATCAATGTCTGTTGGACTATGGGATTATAAATGTATTATGTGCATGTGTATTTGTATTCCTTTTTCTGTCTGTAATCTCATCCTGGAATTTCTTGCTTCATCATGTCCTTTAGGATAAAGTTAATGTAAGGATAAAGGAAACATAGGTTTCAGCGAGTGGATTTGAATTTCATGCTTAGATATCCTTTAAGCTACGGCTGAATGAAAGGGATATTCCAACATTAGGTCTAAGGGATTGGAAACTTTCAAAATAGTTTTAAGGATCGGAAACTGTCGAAGTACATTTACGGTTACCTGTCGTGAGTGTAGATGTAATTTAGTGTTAAGTTTATTATTATTATTTATTTGGTGTCGTGCTAAATAAATTTTATGCCCATTTCATGTGGTTTAATATCAGAACTTTTAAGGATATGTCGTTTAAATGTAGAGAAAGTAAAGCGTGCAACTTTACAATTTACTTAATATCCAATTTGTACAATCATGTCCATATCATATTTCGGGTCAAACTTTTTTTCTTTCTAATTCAATATGGAAACAAATGAAACATGCAAGCCATTAGTTAACTTATTGGATAATAACACATTAATTATGCTGGAACTTTTTACTACTTGAAGCTACAACAATAAGATAAAGCATTTAACTATACCTGCATTTATTATGCTCTTGCCTCCTAGTCGTTACAATATTCATATACCCCATATGTGAAGAGTTGGAATATAATGGAATCGAATCTTTCTTTCCCATATTCCATGATGAAGAAAAGAACAAACGAATATTGATATTTTTGTTAAAGATCCCAACATGCCGTCTATGATGAAAAATATGGTAGAGGGAATCTAGGAATTTATTTGGGACAATGTGGGTACATGATTTGGCTGGTATGTCACGTGTCTAACTCGTTTACATACAAAAAGTGATGTTTCTGTTTTTCTATTTTTTTTTTGTTCGTCTACTTTATAAATTTTATTGTGGGGTTAATTACATATATCACATGGAATTAACTCATACAATTATAGTTAATTGAAGAAGCCCAATTTACTATGGAACCATGGGAGAAAGGATGATGGAATTAAATTACCTTAGTTTCATAACTATTATTCCTATCTTAGATAAGCTAACATTTTCCTTTTCCCAGTTGTCTATGAAAGAATGGCAAATATGAAATAAGAGCTTGCGACCTGGTTATTGGTTGGGGGAGTGAGTCTTAAATATAAAAAAAGAACGTAGTGGTTAAAACATAACTTTTTGTCTAGAGTCTAGACCAATCAAAGGCATATTAATTAATATGTAAATTATGGACCACTATTTGAAAAAAATTCCCTCCTGCCGAAAAGTGAAACGTTCCAACGTTCCTGGAAATTCTTTTTCCCATTCGATGTTTTGTATCTATACACATCAGGAACTTTTGGTTTCACTATTCGAAAAAGAATGATGCTGATTGATTATTTCATGATATCTAATTTGAAGATCGTATTATTTCCTATTTTACCCCTTTGAATTCCATATTGGAAGTTGTTATAGGATCAATTTAGGAAGAATCTATCCAGTACTATTCTTATATGCGCGAGTATATTCTATAGTGGATTTGAATCTGGTCTTGGATATCCACCTTTTTTCTCTCTCTATAAATGTGGATATGAAAACATCCATTACTAAAAATTGGGATTTCGATTTTCAGTAGGTTCTTTTAAGGATTTCAATCTGGAAAATGAATTGATAGGCTGTATTTGTCTTTTATCAATTATCAGTTCAACGATCATCTTCTTCTATACATTTGTATTAGTTGAGAACTACGGTAACTAAATTCCTATAACTGTTATTGCAACTCCGTGATTATGTTGTCTAAATGTGTATCTTCCGTTTATCCAGATTCAGGTTCAGGAAGTTCCGCTGAACTGGATATTGTCAATAATTCCGATCAGGTAGCTTCTGTGAATGTGTGTGTCCATATATATATATATATATATATATATATATATATATATATATATATATATATAGGGAGAGAAATTTTGTTTGGCTTCTGAACTCGTTGTCTGCATTTATGAACCCAGGAAATGGAAGGTCCTATAGCGGAACCAAAGAAAAGCGATGGAAACAATGAAGGTCCGATACTTGTTGTTTTGGCGGACTTTATTTTTCTTACGTTCTGACTTGATAATATGTTTTGGGTTTATTATCTTGCAGATTTTTTGAATAGGAATTGTGAGCAAAATGCAGAATCAAACTCGCCTAATTGTCATGAAGAGGGTAAGCGATGAAAAATGTGTATTACTAACTATGCAGCATCATAATCATCGTCTCACCAAAAATTGCTGTATAACATTTAAAGGGGAGAGTGGTGTACCAGGTAGGCAAGTCTCCCCTGAAAAGCTTTACCGTGCAGCTTTATTGAGAGGCCGATTCGCCGACATAATAATTAAAGCCCAAGAGAATACTGTTGAAAAAGTATGCAATTCTTTTTTTTTCTTTTTCTTTTTTTAATTTACTTGTGAAATTACAGCTGTAGTGTTGTTTTGTGACGATTATTTTTTTTTGCAGGGAGCGGATCCTGAGAAGCTAAAGTTTGAGAAAGAGGAGTTTGAAAGACGAAGAAGAGAAGGTCTGATAAGTTCGACTGAAAATTATTCATATTTGATTTAATTTAAATTTACTTGCCTTGGTAGATGCATGAAACAAAACACATGTTCATTTGTCTTTTTAAAATTCGGCCAGAGAAAGCTCGGCTGCAAGCAGAGGCAGAAGAAGCTAGACGAAAAGTCGAAGAAGAAGCTGCAGCGGAAGCCCAAAGGAAAAGACAAGCCGAAAGGGAAGCCGCACGACAGGCTTTACAACAGGTAAAACTTATAGATTTTCACTGGAATGCGTTTTTTTATATTAAATAAAAATTTGATTTTTACGTAACTTAAAAACGAATTACGTATTCCTTATCATAGATGGAGAAGACTGTTGATATCGATGAAAGTAGCCAGTTCATGGAAGATTTAGGAATATTTACGGATCAGAGTTTCATACAAGATACAATCCCCGAGAATTGTGACGAAAATGGTCTTGGTGGTTTCAAATTTCCGGTAACTAATCCATTGGAGCAACTCGGATTATACATGAAGAATGAAGATGACGACGACGAAGAAGAAGAAGTTGAAATTGAAAGAAGTCCCGATACATCAAGTGATTAATTAGGAATTGATTTGTAATACTTCTGTTTCTTTGAAATAAAGTGTAGAGAGCTTGCTTGCTGCTCTGATTTATTTAGGCAGCAAATTTTGTTGCAGCTCTCATATGTCAATTTTAAGATATAGAAACACTTATATACAGTTTTACGATGGAAAATCCGTTTTCTTTTATTTTTACGTATGAGATTCTTATAGGTGTAATTTACATTCAACCCTTGAGGTAAAGTCAAATTACAATAAAACCTCTCTTGTTTAGATTAATTTCTTTTACGAAAAATCCCCATGTAAAAATGGACGTGCAAGACAATATATAAATGATGAGATGATTGTAACTACTCAAACATAAGATTTTTTTTTTTTAAATTAATAATTTAACCTTACTTTAGGACCATAAATTACCCTATTATATATGTGCGTAACATTATACTTCTTTGTATATATCAATGTGTATCTATATGCACCGAAACTTTAATCCACACGCATTTCCATGTTTTTTAAAAGTTTCGAAAACTGAAACACCATGATACTTGAAACATTTTGGGGCCGTTTCCATAAATATTTAAAAGTTTTCGGGATGTTTCTTATAATAATGAAAAATTGGAAACGCGATTCCACGCAAAATAAATCCGAATTTCATTTTAAATAAAAACTTCGAATTGCATACACTTAAAAAAGTCTGAAATATTATGCCTCCTTTTCACTTCTAGTGGTGTTTTAATATTTTTGTAGATGTTAATTTCATATCATAATAAATTTATATGCCCCGAATGTAATTTATGGAATGATATTAAACATTATAATATTTTTTATAAATTATGAATACACCTCTATATTTTTATTGTTTACGCGTTTCCCCAACGTTCCCGATCCAACTTTTTGGAAAACAGAGTTCTCCATATCCGCATTCCCGTGTCCGTGCTACATAAACGTGTATATATGTGTTAATGAGTAAATAAAAGATCACAACTATTATATTTCACCCAATATATATAGCAGTTCACGAACCAAATTTCAAGATTCTAGTATGCTTAAGCAGTCACAAAACCTTGAATTTAATTTATTATTTTTTCTGGGCAGAAACTAAGAAATAAAATCTCAGATTCTAGTGTGTTTCACAATTCCAGCATGACAAATATCACTAATTATTCTTACTAACAAGGAAATTAGCTTATGATATTTCTTGTTGTCATGCTAAAACCTTTGTCAGAAGAAGAAACAACATTAGACATATTTTTGTATTGAAAGAACACATTATATATATCTAATTCTACAGTAGAAACAGAACGACAAACAAAATTCCTCATCAAAACCATAATTCAATATTCATAATTATATTAATCCAGAATATTCGTGATCAAACTAAATTAATGAATGAATGAATGAATTAATTAATTAATCCTCCTCGAACCAAGCATGACGAAGCGCAACTTCAGCCGTTATCCTATTCTCCGGATCGTAACTCAAAAGCTTGCTTAGCAGATCAAATCCAACTCGTGTAAGCATCGGAAACTCGTCTCGTGTCAAATTGCAAGGCAGTTGACCAAAATTAGCTACACTCCCCGGCAAACTCGTAAATCCAGGCCAAATATCCTCGTTCGGAGTCCCCAAAACCCTATACACACACTTAATCTGATCCAACTCAGATTCCCCTCTAAAAAGCGCTTTTCCCGTAAACAACTCAGCCATTATACAACCAACCGACCACATATCCACCGCACTCGAATATTTTTTCGCACCGAGTAGAATTTCTGGAGATTTGTACCAGCTAGTGCCTACACTCGGTGTATATAATCCCGACCTGCTTCCAAACGAACGGCACATCCCAAAATCGCATATCTTCAAATTTAACATCCCCTTTTCGCTTGTTCACGAGAATATTCCCCGGCTTCAAATCCCTATGCATCAGTTTATTCGAATGAAGAAACTCGACCCCCTCCAATAATTGCTTCATCATACACTTTAGTTCGCTCGGATTAATAATAAAGGACTCGTCTTTCTTCTTGGATTTGATGTAGTTACTCAAATCACGTTCGAAATACTCCATGACTATATAAACGGTGTCGTCGTCAAAATCATTACCGACGAGAACTTCCTTGAATCGGACGATGGAAGGGTGAGGAAGAAGGGACTCGAGTACGTCGGTTTCTCGGAAGGAAGATACGGAACATCCGTTGAACTGTTGTTTGATGGCGACGATTTCTCCGGTTTTTGAGTGGCGAGCTTTGTGTACAACGCCGTAAGTTCCAGATCCGATGATATCAATACTTTGATAACCTGTATTATTAAGCATACCGGAGGAATATTTTCTTCCGATAATCTTGGAGGATACATCGTCGTCATCATCATCATCGTCGTCACTTTGAATAAAAGCGCAGTCGAGTTTGGGTTTCTTGACAATAATATTTTGAGGCGCTTTCGATCTGATAGCTGCTCGTTTTCTGGACCCATAGATAGAAGCATACAGATTCTTCTTCGGCGGCGCGGCCACTTCGGCGGCCATGGCGAAACTCTCTTTTCTCTAAATCTCTCGCTCTCTCTCTCTCGGAAAATCAAATCAACTTTCTCTCTAAATTATCTGTCTCTCTCTGAAAATCAAATCAAATATGGTGTTACGTGGTTTGCAAGGTATGAGGCGATTGATTAGGGTTTATATAGAAAGAAGATTGATTCATGTTAGGGAAGTTTTTGAACATCATTAATTACCTTTCCTTATACAACTCAACCTTTGTTGTACTACGTAACTATTGTGTTCGAATCTTTAGGTTTGTAAATTCTAATCAAATCAAATCTTACAATAATAATAATAATAATAATAATAATAATAATAATAATAATAATAATAATAATAATAATAATAATAATAATAATAATAATAATAATAATAATAATAATAATAATAATAATAATAATAATAATAATAATAATAATAATAATAATAATAATATAAAAACTTATGTTCAACGGACGGGTTTTCGGGTTTTGGGTTTTGGGTTTTTCGGGGTTTTGGGTTTTTCGGGGTTTCGGGTTTTTTGGGGTTTCGGGTTTTTCGGGGTTTTGGGTTTCGGGTTTTTCGGGGTTTTGGGTTTTCGGGTTTTGGGTTTTTTTGGGTTTTTGGTTTCGGTTTTCAGTTTTCGGGTTTCGGATTTTCGGGTTTTCAGGTTTCGGGTTTTTGTAGTAATTTTTTTATAATTTGAACAATTATATTTTTTTCCTAAATTGTTGTTGGCTGAATGATTTTGGAGAAAAAAAAATTATTTTTTATTAATTTTTGTGTTTTGTATTAAATGGGCAAAACCCACTTGTTATATAATATTGCCAAGAGAAATTTGAAATATGTCCACGTGTCAGTTTGTTAGTGGAATCCGATTATTGTCTTTTATAGGCCCATCCGGTCTGAATGATCACCCTTAAATCAAATAGGTAACTATTGTGTTTCCAATCTTTAGCTTTGTAAATTCTAATCAAATCAATTTTACTATAATAATAATTAATAATAATTAATAATAATAATAATAATAATAATAATAATAATAATAATAATAATAATAATAATAATAATAATATATTATTATTATTATTATTATTATTATTATTATTATTATTATTTAAAAAAATGAAAGTAAATTAAGGTGTAATATTTCGTTTTAGAAACAAAAAAAAATGCCTTGTTTAGATATGGCTGGTTAGAAGTTGAATAAGGGAAGCGATGAGATTGGAGTGAGGCCTTGCAATCACTTGAGATCCTACACCGGGTGAAATACACCGGGTAGATCTTTACCATTAATATACACACAAACACACACATACCCACATTGGTGTGTGTAGATCAACGGTGAAAAAACACCCGGTGTAACCTTCACCCGGTGTAACCATCACAATGTATACTAACAAAGCAAGAAAACAAGAATCAATCGGAACCCTTTGTGAATAATAAATTAAATAATCTGCTGCTTTAGATTAATGCACAAAACCTAATTTATTAATAAGAGCATCATATCACTTAATTTTCACTTGCTCAGAGCTTGTAAAAAAGAATTGTTGCTCATGTATTTTGGCAGGGGATATTTTTACGATTGTTGTTGTATTCATAAATTTGATAGCCTTTTTCATGTATGTGTGTTTGCTTTGATTCATGTATGTTTGTGGGTTTCTTGGAATTTTTGTGTAGAGGCTGAATCAATGTAATTCAGATGACAAGACGAAAAAGCCCATGGACATTGTCATGTGCCTCACACATGCACCACAATATTCCAATCTTCGCCCGAAGAAATTAGTCGTAGGTGGTTAAGTGACTCGAAATAACAAATTTGGGCGTAAATATTCCAATATTTGCCCGATTAAAATTAGACGTAGGTGGTCAAGTGACTCGAAATAACAAATTTGGGAGTGCCCGTACAATTTTTTTTTCTTTTTTTTTTTTTCTTTTTTATGCATAATCATAAAATTTCTATTAATAAAGGCTAATCAGAATTACCCCTGCATCAATATTAAAACATGGATACTTATGTTTTTTTTTTCTTTTCCAGTGTGGCAATACTTATGATAACATTAACAGAAAGACAGACTACAGATTGACAATATTTCCAAAATACACATCAAAATGAAGTTACATTCTCCATGGGGAAACACTTGAGCGAAAGAAAACTCGAGCGATGAAGCATTACCTGCATGCCCCTGCGTCCATCAAACACTCCAAACATATGTGCCAGCTCAGCAGTTTCGGTCTCGTTCGAGTAGCAGAACAAGCACACCGCATAACAAGACATCAACACATGACCGCGTTCGAAAACTCTGACAGGACAAACAAAGTTGGAAGTAAATCCGCCAAAGCCACGAAGAAACTGGGGTTTCCGGATCACAATCTCCTTCGCCCAAGATTTCTCGTCTCCGTATTCCTTCATCAACCAGACAACAACTTCATCTTCGGACAAATTGTCGCACACGCATAAGTAATCCCCCAAAGCTACCACGACCTGAGAATGCACATCGCTTTCACGAAGAGGAGGAAGAGCAAACGTGCTGAACGTTTCCGCCTCGAGATCGAAGCGAGAAATCGAATAAGACCCCTTGAAATCTTCGACGAACCAGTGGAGACTCCCGTTGAGAAACGCCCCGATCGAGTACTGGTTATTCCCCAACGGGGGAACAGAGGCAATGCTTCTCCATTTCCCCGTTCCGAGAGTGTAAACGTGACAACTAGACTTTGTAATCCCGACCAATTCGTATGTATAGGGATCGCGATCATACTCGAGAGAAACCCTAACCACCTTATACCGCCCGGTAATTTTGCTCACCCCGAATCCGTTAGCTACTATTGTAGGAGAATTAACGTAGTTTTCGGGGGTTGGGAGCTGGATACACTCACGAGTGATTGGGTTGCATATGTGGAGAGCATCGAATTGGCGGGTAATTCCGCGCGAGAAAAGCAGGCCGTTGGCGGAACCCTGTATAGCGGTGGGGAGTCTGATCGTTGCAAATTTCCGGCAAGGGAATCCGGTGACTGGATTGTGGCGGTGCTGGTGATTGTGTTCGTCTTCGAATTCGAAGATCCTCAACTCCGATGAGTACTCGCAGATAGCCAGGCCCGAGGTTGATCTGGAGAGATGCGAATCGGCGAACTCGCGAGTCCGGAGCAGATCGCGCCACGATCTGCAGACGAGTTTGGATCTGGCAATCGTTCGAATCGGAAGTCTGGAAAGGATATCGATGGTGGTCTCCGGTGGGAGATGTGTGAAGAATTCCGACGTCAATTTTGGGGATTTCATGATGAACCCTAGCTTGAGAAATCGAAATTCAGAAATCGAATTGGGTAAGTAAGAACTCGACGTCGTCGTTTTGGCACATTTGAACTAGTTAGTTAGGGCTTTCAATTAGAGCAATTATGCATTCGTTCTTCTTCTTCTTCTTCTTCCATATCTGATGTTCGGTTCTGCTTCTACTCCTCACACCGCTGTGTTGGATTGGATGAAGGGGGGCTATTTGACAAATCCCCAAACTTCTTTCACATTTTCTTTATTCTCAAAATGGTCCTTCCACTATTTTTTTTCACTATTTCCATCCTCGTTTATGTTTTTCCTTTTCTTTTTTTGTTAAATTAATTTTGATTTTTTTTTAATTTTCTATTTATTATTATACTTTTTTTTTTATATAATTTGTTTTCTACGTTTTTAACCTTTTTTTCTGTCCGATTTATTAATCGACTATCAACTAAGGTAGAGTCGATTAAGGAACTGACTGCTAAAATCGTTGTTGAACAATGAAATTGATTACTAAATATAACAAAAACAACCGTAATGCCTTCAATGAATACACGATTCAATAAAAAGAATCCAAACAACCAACCGCAAAAATAACAAAACACAACTAAAAAAGAAACGAAAAATCAAACTATGTTTTTACAAAACAACAAATACACGAAAAATGTTATTGATTTATACAAATCGGATGATTGATTGACAATGACAGGACGAAAAAACACCATCTCTATGCCCATGTCCAGCAGCTACATGTAGTAAAAAAAAATCATTAAAAAAATACAATCGATTAACCTTCATCGACTACTGCACATAGTCAATTAATCTCCGCGAACTTCCTCCATCTGCGCCATCATCCACACAAAAACCGTACATATGCCACCATTACTCCACCAGCAGCCTCGTTAACACCACTCGGGCCCACACCTGCACCACCATCAGCCTCACCACAACCATCACCTCCTCCAAAAATATCCCGCCACCTAGACCACCGCGTACGGCACCGCCAAACTCCGCAACTATACCTAGACGACCACCACGCATCAACCATTGAGAAACGACGCCGTTGTTCAGAACTCCGGTCAGCGGGAAGAAAGGGAGTTTGTCGCCTTGATTTCACCTTCATCTTGCGCCGCTCTGCCGCCGTATTCGCCCATCTCATATCATGGATTTGTCGTTCCCGTTGTACTACCCCAAGCCTAGTAACTCCGACGTCACAACGACGGCGTTTTGGCCCCTCAGATTCTTAAAGAGGGAGAGATAAGAGAGAAGTAGAAAAGAAAGTGAAAACGAGAAATTTCACATTGAGGGAAAAAAAGGGGCATAGAGAATACAATTGAGAAATTAGGGTTAAATAAGATATATATTATTAAGGGTATAATGGGTAGTTTACTTCTATTATCATCCAACCTAATAACTGATGGGGTCTTCTTAAAGACGGCGGTTATATGCAAGCCCATTTTTTTATTAGTTCAAAACCACATAAATAAGTTTATTAGTTCAAGCCCGTAAATTAATCTAATTTTATTACATCGAAGATCAAAGATGACAAATATACCCTTATCCACAAATAATACTCAAATACAAATAAATCTTATTTTTAATTTGTTCAAGACCAAAAAAAGAAAAAAAAAAAACAAAAAGAAATACCACGACTGCCAACCAGCGAGACTTTCACCGCACCGGCGATGACCAGCGACCCACCCACCGCACCATTACCACCACCGCATCACCACCAACAAGTAAATCCATTTTACTAAACTTTTGTTTGTAAATTCGAAAACATTAATCGAGCATCGATGTCCTTTTTACTAATTTTTTTTTTTTGTAAATTCGAAAACATTAATCGAACATCGATTCTAGATAAATATGTATGAATGAACATTAATCTATGCTTATTTCTTGTTGGGTTGCAATGATTTGGCCGATTTTGGAAAAAAAATTGAGATTGAAATTTGTTTTTTTATTTTTTTTCGTTGGTTTCCGAAATCGATTTATCCAGACCGATTTTGTACACGAAAATCGGCGTCATAATACCGATTTTTGTTAACCAAATCGGCGACACAACGTCGACTTTACAAGTCAAATCGGCGTTGTAATGTCGATTATTGAGTACAAAATCGGTTTTTCAATACCGATATTTTTTGAATTTTTTTTTAAATAATACATTATATATTTTGTTAATTGATATTTTTTAAATATTTGAAACGAAAATGTTTATCACCATTCGGTGGCGTCTACCACTCCTTTAACCCAATTGAGTAGAGCTTTCCGTATCTCAAATATTTATTCGTTAGATAATTCATTTGAATAATCCTCCATCAATCCCCTAGGTTGATGCACGAAAGTATGAGAAAACGGTCTTAAAAAAACACAGATAATAAAATCGGTATTTAAAAACCGATTTTTGTAGTACAAGTCGGCATGACAATACCGATAATACAAAAACAAATCGGTGTTATCATGCCGATTTTTACTACAAAAATCGGTTTTTAAGTACCGATTTTTATTAAAATAATCGGAATGTGGTTACCGACTTTAGTAACAAAAATCGGTATTTGCAGACCGATTTTTGACATCGTCGAATTTTTTTCCCAAAAAAAAAATGACCCAAAAGCAAAAATAAACGGTTAAAACATATTTCATTGTGTTCTCCACCCTCGTAAACCACCATATCATTGTTTTTTCTGGTTCCATCGTGAATGTTTGGTATGTATTTGATAATTTTGGTGTGTAGGATTTTTTTGTGGGTTTGTGAAGAAGAAGGAGAAGAAGAAGGAGAGTTTTAAGTCGTGAAATAAGGAAGAGGGGTTTTTGGATTTATGTATTTTATTTGGTCTTGCACAAAGGAAATGATTTTATTTTTTATTTTTTAATGTTTTGTGTTTTTTATTTGATTTTAAATTTCATTAAGGGTAAATTAGTATTTTTATGTTGGAGGTCTTGAACTAATAAAAAAATGGGCTTGCATATAACCGCCGCCCTTCTTAAATTATTTATTTGAGGGGATCTACTTTACATGACTTTTCCAAATGAGAGGGGTCTTACTAATTTTCCCTTAAAGCCTAAGAATTCTATGTTGAAAATTGGAATAAAAAATACAATTGCAAATTTGGATATTCTCGATTTAGAATTAGCGGAATTCTGAATTTCATTCCAATATCCACACCTAATTGTGTCATATAGATGTACTTTTTTTATAAATGAAAAAGAACAGGGTTTTATTATGCGCCGTTCCTGAGATTATGAGGGCCCTAGGCGAGATTTGAAGACGGTTAAAAATGGGGCCTTCTACAATCTCCAATAAAACTTATTCTTTTCTAGAAAGGTAATAAACTCTATGTTAACTCGTTTTTGTAAGGTATATAACCAGTAACAAGGGTAGAAATTGTAATATAGATTATAAGTTTTCGGGGGCAGTGCCCTCTGAATTGATTTGCATTAAGTAGCACTAAAACAATAAATATATATATAAATAAATAACTAATACATTATAAATTTAATTAATTAGGGGCCCATGATTAGAGGAGTTATTGAAACAAGTAACAATCGTTCACTTAATATATTTTATGAATAAGGTTCTCAATAAATATTTATAGTATAATTGTTTTACGAATAAATGCTAATATATGTTGATATAATTAGTAAAACGAAAAATACTTACTTGTTTGTCGAAAAGAGGAATTGTGAAAAACACAAAAAACGATCGAGGCTTGCCAAAGCAATTCCTTAAGACAATATTTCCAGGCTGTCAACGGTGCACAGTCTCTTCCCGGTAGTCTCCCGAGGTACAACGATCGGTTGTCAAATATTTGCACGAATATTCGACCCACGGCGAACTTGAACAACGAACGGAACTTTGATGAAGAAAAAGGAAAATATGAAGAACTATCTCTCAATTGCCGATTCAATTCAGTACAGAATTGGCAAAATTCTGTCTTTATTTATAGGTTGTAGAGATCTATTCATAGATGGATGCAATGGTTGGAAGAAGAAGCAGAAAGTTGTGTCTGTTCTTTTCACCGAGTTCAAAACGTAGGAAAATTAATTGGTCATGGGCCAATTAATTAATAAATTTGGTTTGGGCCAAATATTTTATTATTTGGATTTTGGGTCAAATAATTGACTAATTACTAAATGTCCCCAAAAGTAATATTTGTGGACACCTAAACCCAAACTAGTCCTATCACTCGATCACATCGAGCGCACATCTTTTAACTTTAACCATTTACTCAAGACAATTTTCATTCATTTTACTTCATGATTATGATCAAGTAAATAAATGAAATTAATCTTTACATAATTTAATTAATATTACTCAATATTAATTATTGGAAATCATGAAAATTCCAACAATCCCCCACATGAATAAAATTATTCTTCCAATCTTATCGCATAAGATCTATTTGTCAAAATTCCTTAGTGAATAGTACATCATCGGGATAGGTGAAATATTTCATCTTGAACCTTCCCTAGTTAAAGCTTATCGGATTTACTTAGCCAATCGGTGAATTATTTCATCTTGCACCGTCGGCTGTTTGTGTAAACCAAGACAATAAACTTAACACCATACTAAATGAACTTATTCAAGTTCTCGGTTGTGTTCGTTTTGGCCTTGAACATCATCGGGTTCTGCGAGTGCTTTAGAGAATTCCAGCCTTTAAGAATTCTCAACGAGCCGACCCAGCTCACACTAACATAGGTGACCGCATCTATAAAGAGTATCTTACTATACCCCACTTGTAATTTACAAGATATAGAGGTCATTAAAAGCAATAGCTTAACCTTTTTGAACGTCGTAGGTTATGTTATACTTACTGCATCATAGGAATAAAGTGGAGTTAAAACTCCTAAGTGCCTCATTTATTTAAGTTACACAGAACTGGTTGTCATATTGAACTTGGTCCGTGGGATCTCCAATCGCCAAGTTAGGTTTCCGTATAAGGTAACTTAGTTATTTAGGCTTTAAACATATTCCCCTCGGTGCACATTTAACTCTCTCACTAGATAAACCTTATTAAATGGATCCGCTAGGTTATCTTTGGACTTCTCAAAATCAATGGAAACTTATTCCATTAGAGAGTAAATGTATCGCGTTATATGTCTACGACGAATATGTCGAGACTTACTATCGTAAAGTATGAGAGCAATTGTTAATTGACTGTTTTTAAATCGGATCTCTAATTATGTTGCCTCGCTATATCCTCAAGGACATATAAGAACATATTTAACTTATGTTTTCAAAACAGAATGTTATTCTCCTTCTTGTGTGAAACTCTATTTAATATACCATTAGATATATAAGAAGCTTCCCCCACAAGTTGTTTGATAAACCCAAATTTAATCGTGTATTTTAATTTTTGATTTCAATGTTTGGCTAACCCATTTAATTTGAATAGTGTGTATTGATTTGAAGAATTATCCTTGCACACAATTGCGCATTGTATTTCACAAACACATTTACGGCTTCTTATTTTATTAATCTCAAAATTTGAAAGTCTTTATTTTGTGAAAAATGATGGCACAAAATCATTATACAATTCTTTTGACAAAGAATTCACAGATTTTATGAAAACAAATAATTCAAACAACATTAAAACTATTCAAAGTATAAACAAGAATTGATTATGCCCAAATTCAACCAATTCATTGGTTTGAAAACAATATTATTTCAAAAGAAAAAATAAAATATTTATATGATTTAATAATTTTAAATTTCATACAGACTTGTAAAACACGGGGCAATTTTGAAAAAACATATTGGTCAAAAACTTGTATAATAAAACCTTGTTTTACATACGACATTTTCCAACATAATAAGTTCTTACAACTCATATCACAAAATGCAAATAAATCATATAAACTAAAAATTATTAATATAAATTTAGTAGCTTAGTTCTTGCCGATAACGGCTACGTTAATTCGCCTTAAAGAGACCGTCACATAGATACCCTTTTCCCACGTAGAACCCTTCTTTGGTTAGCACAAATTTGTCCGAATCAAAAGCCAACTTGAAACCTTTCTTGGTTAGGATAGAACCACTGATTAAGTTATTCCTAATATCCGGAACATGTAGCACATCGTTCAAGATAGCTTCCTTTCCGGAAGTGAATTTTAGGATCCCTTGTCCTTGTCCTTCAACCACCGTTAATAAGCATCATTTCCCATGAAGAGCTATTGTTCTTGTTCCAACTTTTTATAGGAGGAGAACATGCTCTTGTCATAGCAAATGTGACGTGTAGTCCCGGTGTCTACCCACCATCCTCGAGTATCCCTCATTAGGTAGGCCTCTGTTACAACTGCCGAAAAGTGCATGTTGTCGTTATCGGAAGCGGCTAAGTCAATGGTGACATTCGCTTCATTTTTATTATTTTCTTTGCGGTGGCGACAATCCTTTACAAGGTGTCCATTTTTTCCACAAACGAAGCACGCACCGGTGAAACTCTTATTTTTCTTGTTGTTTGGTCCTATGTTAAATGTAGGACCATTTCGCTTGTTGCTCTGCTTCGAGCTCTCCACTACGTGTGCCTTAGCCACGTATTGACCACCTTTGTCAGTAGTTTTATTATCCTCCTCAGTCTTGAGCCTTGCTATGAGTTATTCCATCGTGCATTTGGCAATCGATTTCTTGTGCCTTAGGTAGTGTTTGAATTCCGTCCAAATCGGTGGAAGCTTTCCAATTATTGAAGCCACTTGATAGGATTCACTTACCTCATGACCCTCGGCGAGAATATCGTAAATCATGAGTTGAAGTTCATTCACTTGCTCACTCACAGTTTTGCTATCGACCATTCGATAAAATTGGAATTTGTCCACTATAAATTTCCTATAACCCGCATCTTCAGACTTGTATTTCTTGGACAAACTATCCCACAAAAGTTTAGCAGTCTTTATAGGACTATAAACTTTGTACAACGGTTCGTCCAAACAATTCAAGATGTAGTTACGGCATAGGAAATCAGAGTGACTTCACGCATCGATGGCTAGGAAGACTTCCTTATTATTTTAGGGAGTTTCTCCTTCCTTTGTCTTAGGTGCCTCCTCATTGAGAAATTTAGCCAAATTCATGATAGTAAGGTAGAAGAACATTTTGTTCTTCCAAGTAGCAAAGCCCGTACCCGTGAACTTGTTTGGTTTTTCGGCCGCGCCGACAACCTTAGGGGTGGTATCATTGATTGAAGCAATCTACACAAATTTATTGAAATGTGAAACTGAATTTATTTTAAACTTTTAATCTCAGAATTTTAGTTTTGAAAAACACTAAACTGAGATGATAAATTCAAGATGTAATATGGTATGCATAAAATTCAAGAAATTCTCTACGCAATTCGGATTCAATACAATAGTTGAAATTAAAATTAATTTCAGACATTATGCAATTTCTTACTGTCAGATTTTGGATTCTAATACAAATTCTATAAACAAATTAATTCAAGATGTGCACTTACAAAATACAGATAAAATAATAATTTTAAAACATTAGCAGTCTAAATATTGTGGCATAAAAAATTTCTTTTCTACCATTAGCACTAGCACGATAGAAGATTTCGGCACACACATGTGCAAATAAACAAATCTTTATAAATCTCTGCAGAAACTTTGAAATCAATGTTTCGTTTCATTTTCATCCCAAATCACTTAAGCATATACAAAATATATACACGCATATATTGTGAGATAAAACAATCAACGTATTTAAACGTGTAATAAAGTAGATTTTAAAAATCGTATGAGTCTTAACACAAGTTTCGAAAACCAGATTTCAGTTAACGCAGAACTTTTATATATATATATATATATATATATATATATATATATATATATATATATATATATATATATATATATATATATATATATATATATATATATTTATATATATATAGTCTTAAGATTGTTGATATAATTAATAAGAATCTGCATAAACGAAAAATACTTACTTGTTTGTGGAAAAGAGGAATTGTGAAAAACTCAAAGAACAATCGAGGCTTGCTAAAGCAATTCCCTTAAGACAATATTTTCGGGCTGTCAACGGTGCACAGTCTCTTCCCGATATTCTCCCAAGGTACAATGATCGGTTGTCAAATATTTGCACGAATATTCGACCCACGGCGAACTTGAACCACTAACGAAACTTTGATGAAGAAAAAGAAAAATATGAAGAACTATTTGTAGAGATCTATTCATAGAGGGATGCAATGGTTGGAGGAAGAAGCAGAAAGTTGTCTCTGTTCTTTTCACCGAGTTCAAAACGTAGGAAAACTAATTGGTCATGGGCCAATTAATTAATTAATTTGGTTTGGGCCAAATATTTTATTATTTGGATTTTGGGTCAAATAATTGACTAATTACTAAATGTCCACAAAAGTAATATTTGTGGACACCTAAACTCAAACTAGTCCTATCACTCGATCACATCGAGCGCACATCTTTTGAACTTTAACCATTTACTCAAGACAATTTTCATTCACTTTACATCATGATTATAATCAAGTAAATAAATGAAATTAATCTTTACATAATTTAATTAATATTACTCAATATTAATTATTAGAAATCATGAAAATTCCAACAATATATAAATGGTATAAAAAAAATTTGGGGCCCCTATTATTATTTTTTTAAATTGGAGATCCTAGGCGACCGCCTACTTGTGCATTTTACTAGTTACTCAAACCACGTTAGTTTCAATCAACCATCAATAAAACTCACTCAGAGCAACTCCAGCAGTTGTGTTATATGCTAAATTTCAGCAAAACAACTTTTACTGAAAATTGGAGCTCCAGCAGCTCTTTTATATTATAGACCACATGGCATATTATAAATTTGGCTTGTCAAATTTGAAACACCAAGGGGACGAAATGAAAAAATCACTTTTGTCAGAAAATAAAATCACAGTACAATTGCACAAGTTCCCAACTCTAAATTCACAATCTTTAATTATTTAATGGCTTGGCTTAATTCTACTTTGCACCCCTGAAATAGAGCATTTTGGCACTTTGTGCTCTTGAATAATAATAATAGCACTTTGCACCCTCAATTATTTAATTGAAGTTTAAATTATTATTATTTAAAATAATTTTTTTTTATTATATAATCAAATATATAAAATATAATAATAAAATGTAAAATTATGCATTAAAAGTATATTGGAATGAGTAGTAAAACGTAAGATTATGCATTAAAAAATATATTGGAATGAGTAGTGATGTCAAAAGTGGTGTTTTAAAATATAAACAACCACTGCTGGAGTGAGTCAGAAAAAAGTGATGTGCTAAAATACTGTTCAATGTGTATAATTTGATAAAAAGTGATAAATTTTAGCACAACTGCTGGAGTTGCTCTCACCTAAGGCCCGGTTTGGTTCCGCTTAGAACTGCAATCATGGTCACGTCTAAGTTCAGCTACAAAATACATGTAAGTTAGACATAAATAGTGATTACAAATTGATTTTTTCCATCATATATAGGGACGACAACGGAGCGGCTACTCTCGAAAAATTATAATACCAGAATTATTACTATTTAATATAGTTCAAATCAGAACCATACCAAATCCATTTAAAAAGCTTATCAAAATACCAAAATCATTACCACCAATACCCTTATACCCACGAGTAACCATTTAACATTTAAGTTATTGTGATACGAAATAACTTGGGGCCGAAAACTTTTCAGTACTTCTTAGAAAAACTGGAAAGAACAAAAAGACGCAAATTTTTGAAGTAAATTATACAAAATTAAATAAGGCACTTCACAAATATTGATGTTCTAAGGCAACAAATAATGATTAAAAAGCAATATCCACTGCAATATATTGACAATATACTTTGAAGTATGAAATTTAGCATACACAGTTGACTGGAATGATACGAAACTTGTATGTACTTGAGTAATTCATTAAGTAGTAAATTTATATTTTCTCTATGTTTTTTAATACGTTATTCAAAAATTTTGCCAAATAATTAATTTTTTATTTATATTATGTTGAATTAAAAATAATATATATATATATATATATATATATATATATATATATATATATATATATATATATATATATATATATATAATCGTGGGGGTAAAATTAACCATACAAAAACCGTAAGTCCGTAACGGTTTGTATTTCTTTTACCAAAACTATTACAAAACCTAATGATTTCAGTAGCAGGTTTTAAACGTAGTAGATACCCATGATTAGCTAGCGGATCGGGTTTTTTTACCATCCCTAATGATATATACAATTCATATTTCAATCAAAATAAATCGGAGAAAACCCTTTGAATTTCTTGTAAACAGGGTTAATGTCGCAAATACATCTCCTTTGTTTTAAGGGGATCTGTGCTGAAAAATGTATTATGGGGAGAGTTTTGCTAATGTTAATAATACGCTGACATTTTTAGCAATTAGATACAACACAAGGGTATAAGTACAATAAAGTCAAATATAATTGATATATTTTAAAATTTTAATTATTTTCCAGCCTAAAAAAAAAATTGAAACTCCAATTTTGGCCTCAAAATAGTGTTGTCTGCTACTTGCTAACGGTCATGTAACAGCGGAACCAAAAGTGTATAAAATTAAACATTGGACGTAAATTTTGTTCACTTTGAAACAATATAAACCAAAAGTGAAATGGGCCAAACATAAGGGACCAAAAGTGTAATTCTCCAAATATTACACTTTATGCAGTTGTATTTTGGCAAAAAAGTTTTAATTCAACTTAGAGCAGCGAAGGGGGAAACACACAACACACACAACTGTGTGTTCAAGTGGGTACCGATTGCAGAGAGCATATATAGATACAGTGAAGATTCATACAAAAATAGATACATACAAAAATGCCGAAGAGAACGACGCACACATATTCGAGTGAGGACGCTTTGCCGGAAGGTCCCGACTCCGATCTCTTCGTCTATTACTGCAAGCCCTGCGGCTCCCATGTTCTTATCACCGGTAATTTTATTTCATCTACACTTCCTCTGAATCAATTTCTTCGATTGTGGATTCTCCGATTTTTTTTTATTTTTTTTTTCAATTTGTTTGTGTGAATTTTTATTCGATTCTGATTCTTCGACTCAACTTCTATGTTGTTTTAATTGGTCAGATTTTATGTTCAATTTCGTGTTTGATCGACTTCTATGTGTGTGTGTGTGTGTGTGTGTGCATTTTTTAGTTTATTACAGAATATTCTATCTTGGAGATTTTCCCTGCAGTTTGAATGACATGCCTGTTGTAATGTGTGCTTGGAGATGAGATTTTGGTTTCATTTTGAAGTTTAGGGTTTCTGGATACTAAGGTATAGTTGTAGATACTCAATTGCAGAAAATGCCCAAGAGAAAAACGGACAAATCGTATGTTTTGGATAAGAAAAAGCATCTGGCGAGGTTGAACACAAGCGAAGCTGGAAAGGTGCTCTTAAAACGGTAATATTTCCGGTAGCTATTTTAATATCAAGTGAATTAGTAAATCGTAAAATACTACGGTGTTCTTAGTTCTTAATGACTGGTTTAAATTGTCTGTTACTAAAAGACGCGTCTTTGAGTTATTTGGAAGAATGGCACTGCCAAGAAATGGCGACATCTCTCTTTCCATTATCTTTACCAAGCACCTGTTTAGCTGTAAACAGAATGCACAATATCTTATTTATTTAAGTTCTCGTTCACCGATAGAATTAAGCTTATAATATGATAGAGGTCGTTTCAGCTTGAAGATTTTTCTTCTAAGGGCTTGTTATATTTAATATTTCCAATCAGTCTCCAAAGTTATCAATTGAAAAGAAAAGGAAATCCGAAGATTCCATACTTATGTCTATTGGTAAATGTGCTTATTGATTGAAATATAGTAGTAGAACCATAAATATAGTCACATGACCAGCATCTGTGGGTGCACTTAGCACCACATAGAATATGATATTCGTCTCTTGTTTTATGAGATCAAATTACTGTTTTAGTGTTTCAAAATATTTAGAGAATTTCAATGACGAATTTTCCTTCCATAATTTAGTAGACTTGATAGATAAATTTTGATTGTGGTGGATCTTTTTTATTCAGCGGTGAAGGGAAATTCGAGAAACAGTATCGAATGAATTGTGTGGGTTGTGAGCTGCTTGTTTGCTACCGTTCAGAAGAAGATTTGGAATCTGCTTCTTTTATATATGTCGTGGATGGTGCCCTTAGTTCAATCGCTGCTGAAACAAATCCACAGGTAACATAACAAATGCAGAGTTCGTGAATCGTTTTTGCTGCTTTTCTTGCTTAATTTACAAATCCATGTGTTGGAATTCATCCTTGTCACATTTCTGTTTAACCTATTATTATTATACTTGGCAATTGGCATTAATTCAAATTATAATATTTCTGCTAATCTTTAGCATATTTTATGTATTGTATCTAGTTCTACCTTTCTATCCGAGCAGATAATTGTTTAGTTAGATTATGTTTGACCGTTAGCCATATATACTGTAGGATGCTCCTGTTCCGCCGTGCATCTCACAGTTAGAAGGAGGCCTTGTTCAAGTGGCCATAGAAGTGGAAGACCGTTCACAACGCTCTGCAATCACAAGTAATCCCATTCTCGATTTTTTTCCTTACGCTATTTGATGTGTGTTTCTTTTACATAAAAATGTTAATTTTCTGCCAAGAGAAACCTGTCAGTGCAACCACTGATAGAACATGAATGAACTAACGGCTGAGCTTTTTATTTGCTTCATTTATTAAAAAGAAAAAAAAAAAAAAAAAAAAAAAAAAAAAACTAATCATGTGGGATGATATAAGTTAAGCATTTGGAGATTAATTCTTTTGGCTTTTTACGACTGTCATGTGTCTGATGATACTTAAAATGATTTATAAATTAATTTACATGATACTCATTCTATCAATAATCTGATCCTGTATTATATCAATAATTAGGATAAGTTGGAGCACATCTTCTAGAGTTAGAACTCACATTTTTTTCTCAACATGTGCATAGACTAATATAATTTGAAAGAGTGATTAATTTGAAAATCATGTGTTTTGTTGTTTTTTCTTGTCTTAGTTTTTGTATTATTTTTATACCCTGAATTTCACGTGTGATCTCAGCATATAATTTTCCTTATATATTGGTCGGTTGCTTCTGTGCAAATTTTCTTCATAGTCTTTATGTGGATAAAGATATTAAAGTTATTATCGAATGTAATCACTTTCTACACGGCAAAATTATAGATACATGTGGAATATTTTATTTATTTATTTATGTGGTTTAAGTATTTACATGCTTTCTAGATGCTGTTTTAGAATTTTTACATTCTTATATGATGATAACCATCATTTTTACAAATGAAGGAAAAGATGTATGCTAAGATCCTTGTGACTTAACTTGTTCCAGGAGTAAATGCTGATGATGTTCGAGTTACGATAGCTGCACCTGCAGCCCGGGGAGAAGCTAACAACGAGCTTTTAGAATTTATGGGAAAAGTAAGTACAAACAAAAAAAAAATATAGTTAAAATCATATTAAAATGTTCAATACGTCACATTTCGAACTTTCCTGATAAAAACTAATTGAAACAGGTATTAGGTCTTAAATTGAGCCAGATGACTCTTCAACGAGGGTGGAATAACAAATCAAAGCTCTTGGTGGTAAGTTTGAGATGTGAGCTGTTTTGAGAATTAATTGTTTCGCTTTATAGAGAATTTGTCAATAGAAAATTAATATTTTGTTTACGAAATTTGATTGGCAGGTGGAGGACTTGAATGCGAGACAGGTGTACGAGAAACTTCTAGAAGCTGCACAACCTTGAGATGGCCCACTGCATCCCTAATCCCAATCGTCATTCTATCGTGAAATTCTATGATACATGGATTATAAATACTCGGTGGTGAAGTTTTTAATTGCCTTGGCTCCGAGTTTAGTTGTTCATCACGTACTAACATTTGTATCTTATTCTCAAATGTCGCGTGTCTGCGTTTTGTATGTGTGCCCGCGTCTGTGGGTGTTTGAGAGAACGTTGACAGTGCCTTTAATTTGGATTGTGTGTTATGTACCTTAATCTAATATTTTTAACTTTAGTGATTTCAACGAGGTCGACCCGAACTCCATTATTCAGGCCCGGTTTGGAATTTGTACCTACAGACTACAGTATCATATTCGATGAAAGCGTAACAGATCTTACTGATTTATGTATGAAATTAGTTTAGCATGTGCTTACGGTGTATTAATGATTTTTTTAATGAAATGCTATTCGCGGTTTATAACAAAACCCCCCAAAACTTTTAAAAATATCAAAAAACCCCCCAAAACTGCAAATAGCAAAAAAAAAAAAAAAAAAAAAAATCGAAAATTCGAAATCAAGCTTGAAGAAGGGTTGTGCTTCGATTTTTTGATGTAATTTTGACTCTTTTATATGTAATATGCATTGGGTAGGTCGATTACGGAACCAATTTCATGTTAAAAAGCCCTACAAATCGATTTGTAGGGCTTTTTTTTTTCTCAAAAAAATGTTCGAACGCCCAAGATGGGCGCCTAAGGCGTGTACGAACGCCCGTTCCGAGCGTTCGTACACGCCTTGGACGCCCATCTTGGGCGTTCGAACATTTAAAAAAAAAAAAAAAAAAATTTTTTTGCACTGGACGCCCAACTTGGGCACCCAAATGCAGCTTGCACGCCCAACTTGGGCGTGCACTGCATGAATGGGCGCCCAAGTTGGGATTTTACGCGTTTTGGGGGGGGTTTTGGATTTTTTTGGGAAGTTTTGAGGTTTTAGTGAAATAAAGTGCTTTTTTGGGAGGTTTTGTTATAAACCGCGAATAGCAATTTTCAAACCGCAAAAAGCAATTCCCTTTTTTTAGAATAAAAACAAGGCTGCGGCTATATGCAATACTCATTCCACTTGTGCAAGACCAAATTAAAGAAAGATTCCAAAAGATTCTATTTTATTAAGATGGAATGACAAGTATGCCCATAAATTAAATTGCCTTTTTTTTCTCATGTAAGACCAAATACAAATAATGAGAAAAAAACAAAAATCGACACCAAGGTGTCGAAAAACTATGCTACAAATCGACACTTATGCGTCGAATTTCATAGGTAAAAACCGACATTGACATGTCGAACTTATAGCACAAATTCAAATGTCGAATTTTATACCTTAAAATCGACATCTAAATGTCGAATTTTATACCTCAAAATCGACATCTAAATGTCGATTTTTACCTATAAAATTCGACCTGTACATGTCGAATTCGTTTGCGCGGGATTTTTTTTTGGAAAATCGATATTCTAGCTAAAAAACCCATAAATGCATACATTATTGGGTTTTTCCATCGTAGAATCTTCTATTTTGATGTCTTCTGACTCCATACTTGCCATCTTTGTAAGATTTGTTGAGTTTTGATGATTTTGAATTTCTAGGTTTTGTGGGTTAATGGAGGATAAAGGAGAGAGGTCTTGTGGGTTTTGGAAGATGGAGAAGATGAGAGTTGGTCTTGTGGTCTTGTGATAAGGTTTTTTGTGTTTTTGAATTTTTGGTCTTGCATATTTGGAATTTTTTATTTTTTAATAAATAAGGGTATTATAGTATTTATACATTGAAAATTTTAATTTAGTCTTGCACAAGCGAAATTAGTCTTGCATATAGCCGCAGCCTAAAAACAAAAAGTATTATATAATGTGTGTATGTGTGTGTATATACACACATGTATGTCATTACATTAACATAATATTTAGTACTACATTATTAAAGTAACCTATTTGTCTTTATATATGCAATTAAATATTTTAAAACAATGCTAAATTATTGAAACATCAATAGCTCTAAATCATCTTATATATATAAAAAATAAACGTTGGTCAACCCTAAAAAATCCTAATGGTATGTAATTATTTAATTTAATATTTTTTCTCTACTAATTTTTAACTATAACTTTTAACAATTATTAAAATTAAAACTAACCCATGAAGAATTCTATCTTATTGCTACTTATGTAATTATTTATTTTTAATATTTTTTTCTATACTAATTTTTTAACTATAATTTTCAATAAATATTAATCTCCTATTTTTCATCAATATATCTCAAATCTTAAGAGATAAAGATAGAAATTCGATTAGTTAAATCTTAGTCTATTTATTTGTATTATAAATCTTAATATGTAAGATTTAAAAAAACTAATATTATATAAAATATGAATAATACTACATTATTAAATTTTACTTTAATGTACTATATTTCCATATTATGTATTAAATTGATTATTCTTTTTTCACTATTTTAATATATCCCGTGCATCGCACGGGGAAAAATGATAGTTACGTTAAATTTAAAAAGTTTAACAAGTTTAAGAAAATTGAATTAATTATTGAAATAATTGTGCAATAAAGGAAAGGGTTATTATAAGTTATATTTTTATTTCCAAATCGTTTGTAAATTGAGTATTGCGATATGGAGTTGGCGTTTCTAATTCCCACTAATTGGAGGGTGATTTCGTCATTTCGTAATATGAATGAAAACCCGGTCGCCCCCAATTTCTCCCCAATTCCATATTTCGCTCGTTTCTGCAATTCAAACCCTAAACGCATCTCTCCATCTCCATCCCGTAAGATCGTCTCTCTCTCTCTCTCTCTCTCTCTCTCTCTCTCTCTCTCTCTCTCTCTCTCTCTCTCTGTGTGTGTGTGTGTGTGTGTGTGTGTGTGTGTGTGTTTATATATGTATCTTTGTTTCTATATCTTCGCAATTTACTATCTCTCGTTCTCGTTCATACATTATTCTTCCTGTCAATTTATAAGTTCTCATAATGCCGCTCCGTGGTAATATTAGCACAGCCAAAAATTGTAATTTTAGGAGCTGGGCTGTTAATTATTTCCAGGTTTTGACGGATTCCATTTAAAAAATATGCTACAAAGACTGTTTGTTTGTGAACGCGATGACGAATTAGGGCAGTTCTACAGAGAGAAATTATTGCTTAATTGTTTAATTTGGTACTGTTTTTTTCTTTTGTTTTCTCCCCTAAAGGCTAAAACCTCTGGTTTTCATTGCCCTTTATATTATCACTGAACTTAAATTTGCATTATTTTCTATCTATTAAAGAAAAAAGTTCATGACTTTTGCTGTTGAAGATTAGGATTATGAAGAGAACTATTTCCCTTCAATTTTTTTTTTTTTTTTTTTTTTTTTTTTTTTTTTTTTTTAATTTCTGGGATTGATAAAGTATTTTTGAATTTGCAGAACTTCATCGCTTTCGTCGTCGATGTTGCAAAATAGGAAGTTCCGATGAATCATCACAATATGAACAACAATAACAACCCTCCGAGGGGGAACTTTGGTTTCGGCAATCCAGGTGGAATGCAAATGCACACGCAGATGCAAATTCCGATGCAAATGCCTCCGAACCATAATCAGCAGCAGGTACCCCACCTGCTATCTCAATCACAGCCACAAGGCAGACCCTACTTCCCCGGACACTTTCAACAGTCGGAGCCTCAAATGCACGCATTCAATCAGGACCATTCATCTCAGGCACAAGTCATGGTCCAAACCCAGGGTAACTCTAACATCAGCATCCCATCACCCTTGGTTTCCACACCCGGTTCTGGTGCACCTGCGAAGCGCCTGAACAGACCCCCTTCTAGACCCCCCGGCGGGTCCGCTGGTCAGGGAAATGCTTCGCCCATGAAAACCATGGAACTGACACCTACCGTGCGGAGAGGGAAAAGGAAGCTTCCGGATAAAGTAATACCCGAGAAAGTCGTGGCAATGTTGCCAGAGTCTGCTCTTTATACTCAACTGCTTGAATTCGAGTCTCGTATAGATGCTGCACTTGTGAGGAAGAAGATTGATATTGTGGAGTCCCTCAAAAATCCCGTGCGTGTGCAGAAGGTTCTGCGTATATACATGTTCAACACTTACGCGAACCAAGCAGAGACGAGTTCTGCGAACGAAAACGCTGACCCGCCTTCGTGGTCACTCAGGTTAATTGGGAGGATTTTGGAAGATGGGAAAGATCCTCTTTTGGAAGGAGCAGCGCAGAAATCAAATTCTTCTTCATACCCGAAGTTCTCTTCTTTTTTCAAGAAAATTACCATATACTTGGATCAGGGTCTATATCCGGATAACCACGTAATCCTATGGGAGAGCTCGAGATCGCCTGTTCTTCACGAGGGGTTTGAGGTGAAGAGAAAAGGCGATAAGGAGTTCAATGCGATTGTTAGATTGGAGATGAATCATTCCCCTGAAAAATTTAAGCTTTCACCTGCATTACAGGAAGTTCTTGAAATTGAGGTGGAGACACGTCCGAGAATTATGGCCGCCCTTTGGCACTATGTGAAGATGAGGAATTTACAAATACCTAGTGACACATCCTCTTTCATGTGCGATCCGCCTCTAAAGAAGGTTTTCGGGGAAGAAAAGTTGAAATTCTCCATGGTTACGCAGAAGATAACACCCCACCTCACACCACCCGGACACATACACTTGGAGCATAGGATCAAGCTTTCGGGGGGTAGTCCAGCTGGAAATACTTGTTGTGATGTTCTGGTCGATATTCCTTTGTTACTGGAAAAGGAGATGTCGACTTTCTTGACAAACGTGGAGAATAACAAGGAGATTGATGCTTGTGATGAAGCTATCTCTTTTGCTCTGAAGAAAATACACGAACATCGTCGGAGAAGAGCCTTCTTTCTTGGATTCAGTCAGTCGCCCGCGGAGTTTATTAATAATTTAATAGCTTCTCAAGCAAGGGATTTGAAGGTTGCTGCTTCGGATACCAGTCGTGATGTGGAGAATGAGCATCGGGCAGAATTCTTCAATCAACCTTGGTATGTTTTGTCTCTTATACGTTCGACAAACTGTTGCATCTTCATTACACAAAATAAGTCTTTTATGGTCGTGGTCAATGTACTTTTCGAGTTATCCAACGCTGCTTAATGTGTCCTTGAAATCGACAGTATATTTCATTTATACCCTGCCGTGAAGTATGTTTTGTTTTCTTATCTTTTTATGCTGCACGTGACAAATTTCATTGGGTGTCTCACCTTTTGTCTTATTATAAATCAGTTAATTTTACCTAATTGTAATGCTTGTGTTTGTATATATATATACATACATATATATTTACCATGCAAAATATATATATATATATATATATATATATATATATATATATATATATATATATATATATATATATATATATATATATATATATATATATATATACATACATACATATATATTTACCATGCAAACAGAAAGTGCTTGTTTTAGCAGGCAGTTTCTTTACCTATTTCTTTTGTGGTATTGTAGGACCGAAGATGCTGTTATCCGCTACCTAAATCGGAAGACTGGTGAAACTACTGGAAACAAATAATTAGGGAACCATTTGACCGGTGAGCTTAGTTAGTACATATGGGATTTATATATGATTTCGGTCCTCGTGAGGTACCTTGCTATGGCTCGGACATATAACTGATTGGTTCTTAGGTTACAGCTAGAATTAATGCTATTTATAAACACCCTTTTGGTAGAGAAGAAAAAACCGACAGATGCACATAGATTTGATTTAGAATGTTTTGCTATCTCTTGGTCAGCGTCGGTTATTTATTTCTAATTTCCATAGGTTTTTTTGTTATTTCTTTCTTAAATTTGTCTCACTCTCAAGGCTGAAAGCATTATTAATGCATTATTTCCATCGACATGCTACCTCAGCCGATATCGTTTAACTCGACTCCCTCTTTCATACCTGCATGGCTGCAATATTTCGGACAAAGACGGTGACTTGTAATTCAAACTAATTCTTTGTTTATGACTTCTTCTAAAATAGATTATGCTCCAGAAATCGTATTAGGATACCTAAATGCAGATTAAGATTCGATAATTTGTTTTCCGTTTTTCATTTTCAATATGGGTTCTACTTCGAAAAATTCGACCAAAGTGAGGTATACACCTTGTTTTCCCAACATGATTGTGTGTAATTGCGCTGTCCTCATAAGCTCCACGGTATTTTGAAAAATACGTTTACTTTTAGTTTTATTTTTATTCGTAAAATAATCTCAGAAATTCAAATTTGCTGGAGGTGTAGAAACAATGCAGGTCTTGTTTTGTTGTATAAATGTTGTATCATTATGATAGTTTCTTCTTTTAGCAACTACCTCATTTAGTACTATGTAAAATTGTGATATACACCAGTAGAAAAATGAACTATGAATTTTTTTTACTACAGTAAAAAGTCAGTAATAAAAGGTACCTTTTACTACGGGACAATCTTGGAGTCGTAGTAAATGCTAGGATTTACCGTAGCAAAAAAATATTTGCTATGGCCATTTACAGTAGCAAAGTTTTTTGTCATGTCCGCCGCATATGCTACGGGGCAAATTCGTAGCAAAAGCCATTTCCTATGAAATATGAGCCTTTTGCTACGGTTAATGGTCGTAGTAAAAAGCCATTTTTCTACTAGTGATATCGTCATGTATAGGTCGGGTCTTCCTAACCCCTCCACGCGGAGTTTCTAATTAAAAGAAGAAAAAAAAAAAACTCAATAAATGTTGATTTATTATATAGTTTCTATGTTTGCAAATGTATACCTTTTTTACAATTTGCAAGATGATCATCATAATAAACTTATGAATTATATGAAATAACACTTGGCAGTTGACTTCATGCAAAAGCAAATGAGGGCGTCTGCACATTCTCTATAATGAATACTTTGATTATATCAAGTAGGTTTTTTTTTTTTTTTATTTTAATTCAATCAATTATTTGTTGGACAAATTTGCAAACAAAAGCCCCCTTGACGTTTTTTAGAGGAAAATAAATGGTCAAAACACGTTTTCTACCTTCAGTGGTAGTTGGAGCCTGAAAGTAGAAATTGTTTATACATATTTGAACTGGTTCCCGTTTAGAAATCGATAAAAAAAAAACAAAAAAAAAAAAGTAGTTCGTCCATTTATATACATACCAAGACAATTGTAAGCGATCATGGTGGATGTTGTCGTTTCCAGTGTGGCGTTGCGGCTTGCAGAACTCATAGAGAATCAGATTCGGAACAAAGTGAATTTGGTGAGAGGCGTTGAGAATGATATTCACAGTCTCTCGAACGAGCTCAACACGATAGGCAATTTGTTGGATGGTGCGGAGAGGCGAGAATTTAAGGACAAAAGCGTCAAGGATTGGTTGAGGAAGCTAGAAGACGCGTCTTACGAAATGGACGACGTGTTGGATGAATGGAACATTTCCATCATCAAACTTCAGCAAAAGGTATGGCCCTTCATCCCATCTCCGAGTCTATTTTTCAAGAAAGTCGTTATCCGTCATGATATTGCCTTGAAAATAAAAGAAGTGAAGAAACGACTTGATCTAATTTTGGTGGAGAGAGATCAGTTTGACTTTGTGACCTCTCGCCCGATTTATGCTTCTCGCGAATCGTGGCGAGTGCAAACTACTTCCTTGATCGACTTAGAGGAAGTCTGTGGCCGCGACTTTGAGAAGGAAAATTTGATAGGCAAACTTGTGGTTGGAGATGGTAGGAGAGAAGAATTAAACATGCGTGTCATCTCTATAGTGGGCCCGGGGGGGATTGGGAAGACAACTCTTGCTAAACTAGCTTATAACGATAGTCGGGTAAATAATTGTTTTGAACTAAGAATTTGGATATGCGTTTCAAATCCTTTTGACGAGTTTGGAATTGCCAATGGAATTATTGACGGCGCAGGAGGGAGCAAACCGAATACAAACCAATTAGATATGCTATTACAATGTCTAGGAAATTCCATTTCCGGAAAGAAGTTTCTTCTTGTCCTGGACGATGTTTGGACAGAAGACGATACCAAGTGGGAACCTCTTAAAAACACCCTCAAACACGGTGGAGCGGGTAGTAAGATTTTGGTGACAACTAGAAATCAAAGGGTTGTCGTAATGATGGGTAGTGTTAAGAACGACATCCACCATTTAGGACAGCTGTCGCATGACGAGTGTTGGTTGTTATTGGGTCGGATAGCCCTTTCCGGAAAGAATAGGGAGGAACGCGAAAAAGTCGAGAACATTGGTAAGGCTATTGCTAAGAAGTGCAAGGGATTGCCGCTTGCAGCAAAGACTTTGGGAAGTCTTTTGCGTTTCAAGAATACCTTGGAAGAGTGGGAGGACGTATTGGATAGTGAAATATGGGTGTTGGAGGAGATAGAAGTTGACCTCTTCGCCCATTTGCTTCTGAGTTACAACGAATTGTCTCCGGCGCTCAAGCGTTGCTTCTCGTATTGTGGCGTCTTTCCTAAAGATACGGAAATCGATGTGGAGGGTATAGTAACAAAATGGATGTCGTTGGGTTACCTAGAATCCAACGGGAGTAACGGTGGTGATTGGAAAGTTAGAGGGAGAGAGTACTTTGATAAGCTGGCAATGCGTTCTCTGTTTCAAGACTTCAAGAAGTGTGGTGATAGGATAGAATCGTTTAAGATGCATGATATATTACATGATTTTGCTCGATTCCTTAGGAACAATGGCGGGGTCGGAGCGGGAACGAAGAAAACAAGTTGCCAAACATGTAACCCTTCGATAGTTTCCGATGTCGAAGACTACCGTAGTTTGTTGAACTCAAAAGAACTTCCCGATCCGCATCTTTGTGATTGCCTCACACGTGTGAGGTTGTTAAGCCTAAGGAGATGTGGCTTGAAAGGTATTCCGAAAGAAATAAAAAAGTTGATTCACTTGAGGTGGTTGAACTTGGGTCAGAATAAATTTCACAACGAAGATATAAAGTACATCTGCAATCTTTATAACTTGAAATTTGTTTTGTTGGACATGTGCCAGCTACAAGAAGTTTCCTCGAAAATCGGGAATTTGATTCACTTGGTACACCTCGACTTGAGCTATAATAATCTTCTGAAAGAGTTGCCAGAGACGCTATGCAATTTGTGCGAATTAGAAACGTTGAATGTCGATGGGTGCGAGAGTCTTTCGAGACTTCCCCAAGGGATAGGCAGACTCGTCAACCTCAAACACATCTATAATTCTGGGACCGAATCTCTGGTGCAATATCCGCACGGACTAGGCGAGTTAACCGGGCTTGTCACGTTGAGTCGATTCGTTTTCGGAGAAAAATGTTGGAGCCAGTTGGGAATGTTGAAGAATTTAAACCGACTTAGCGGGTGCTTGGAATTGAGAACCTACTCCGGTTACGTATTCGGAGATGAGGTAGCCGAGGAAAAGATACTCGAGCATATCGAGGTAGCCGAGGAAAAGATACTCGAGCATATCCGTGAAGCAGAGTTGGGGCAAAAGAAACACATTCAAGAACTCCGAATATATTTTTCCGGACACGAGATTCTAGTAGATGCTTTGGAGCCACATCCAAACATACAAATTCTGCATATTACCCTCTCCTATGGGCATCGACTTCCGAAATGGATCTCGTCGCCCCTTAACCAACTCAAATCTATTACCCTCTCCGAATGTACACACCTTTCGTCGCTGCCGTCTCTAGGTAAACTACCCCTTCTCGAGAATTTCGAGATCAAATTTGAAACTGTTTGCGATTCTCGATTGGAGTTCGTTGGACGCGAATTCCTCGGAATAACAACAACAACAACAACATGGGATCTTTTATTTGAAAATTGTTCATCTTCTTCAAACACTATCGCGTTTCCCAAGTTGAAGAAACTTCAATTTAGGAATTGTAGGAGATGGAGAGAGTGGGAGGATATCACGGCCGAAGAAGAACATTCGACTGCCGTCACGTTGATGCCTTGTTTAACGGAGCTGATTATTCGAAACTGCTGGGAATTGGCGAAGCTGCCACATCGCCTCCTGCGGAAGGCGTCGTCTTTGGAATCGTTGCATATTTACGGTTCGACGCAGCTGGAACGATTTTACGTGGAGAGGAAGGGACAACCCTGGAAATCCATATCAATATCCCACCAAAATCCACATTTTGTAATCAAACATTTTTAGTTGTCTGTAATTTAACTTCCATTTTTCATTTTCTACACCAACACACTAATTATATATTTTAGCATTTTCAATAATGTATTGTAACCTTTTTGGTTTAGCATTCATTGGCTTCTTATTAGATTTGACTTCCCTTTCTCTTGTCGAGAATATAGAATCCAGTTATTTTTACTATTAAAATGCTTTTTTTTTCTATTTATTTAGGATAAATTACAACCATATCTAATGTAAGGTTAAATTATGGAAAAAAAATCCTTATATTTGGGTAATTACAAATACCCCTCAACTATGAATCTTCTTACACGTCCATCTTTATGGTGTGAAATTCAACATAATCATCTAGATTGTGTAGAATGTTCTCTAATTTGTACTCGTTTTGTGCAAAAATGCAGTTTCTGATGAACCACAATCTGATATATACAAACCAAAAAACACATTTTATGATCATCTTGCTTCAAAATGTAGAGCTCGAATAGTATAAAATGGGTACAAACTTGAGAAGATTCCACTAAATTTAACACCGCAAGGGTGGACGTGTAAGAAAATTCATAGTTGAGGGATGATTGTAATTACCCAAACAGAAGGAGGTTTTTCGTAGTGTAAGAAAATTCATAGTTGAGGGGTGATTGTAATTACCCAAACAGAAGAAGATTTTTCGTAATTTAACCATACCTCATAGGTCTGAGTGGCATAATTTACCCATTTATTTATTGTTGAATTTTACATACTAGAAGTGGAGACTTAACTGATATATAAGTACATATAATTGTTAAAAATCTATGCCAGAGTAAGACAAAAAAAAACAAAAAAAAAAACCCCAAGAAAAACCTATGTAAAAATCTACCGAACAATCGCAAAAATCGATACTCTCGTGTCAAATTGAATTGCACTCAAGATTTATATAGAAAAATAGAAAATTTTGAAACAAATCGATGAATAGAATCCTATTCTTCTCTAGTCTTTATATGTAAGTTTTCAAAACTCCTTGAGAGAAATAAAAAATCACGAAAACATAGGCAAATTATAGGAACTCCATCAATTTTACAAAATAATTCGAAAAAATTACAAATGATTTGGAAAACATTCAAAAAAAAAAAGGTAAAAGAAAAAAAAAAAAAAAACCCAAAAACAAGATGCATAAATATATATATTAGAGAAATTTGTAAGGTGTTATTTGCACAAGAAGAAACAAATGGGAGTAACATAGATATAAATATAACCAATGGCCGAATTTACCTGTGGTCGACGGCAAATTAAGCAAATCAAATATTTGTTGGCCGAGACCCTTATCAGCGAGCAAGTACTAAGATCAGTTCAAAATTAAGTAATTATCGAACCGTTGGACTTCGATCCATCAAGTCAATGAACTGGCAGAATATAATTTTAAAAAAAAATCTGAAACATTAATATTGCTACAGAGTTTGAGGACCAAATTACCCTCTCATCAACTTCTCAACTAACTCTCTCTCTAGCCAATTACGCTTCTGAATCGAGCGATCAACTACCCCTGTCAATACAAATGCATACACGAGTTAACATATCAAATGGCGCAGAACCAGAAAAGATTAAATAGATAAAAAAAAAAAAACTGTAACGGACTTGCCTTTTTTCCCTTTGATAGAAATACATCTCTCCTCGAATTCGATATACTTTCAAAAGTCCGTTAACTTGTCTAAAGGCCATGGAATGATCCCTCTACCAATCGAAAGATAAGTGCATCAGATAAATAATGATACGAGAATCCCGTCAATCAATTATACACGATGGACAAAATAATGAAGTGGGATTATACAAACCCGAAACGCATGATTGGCGGGAAGAAAGGGCGCGGCTTTCTCTCTCTACGCCGTGAATATGCCAAATCGGGAAGAGCATCAAGTTGAGCCCTCGACATGGGCTTCTTTCCTTCAGCCTTATCTAAAGGTTTCTCAGCGGGCCTGAGTGCCAGTTGAATGAACCACTGAAACAAAAAGAATCGCAAAAGAATATCCCTAAAATTATAGAGGGACAAAAATCGTATACCTTTTCCTTGAAACCTGATTGACTGGAGCGACTTTTGCGTCTTTTGAATCGGAATCGTCCTTTTGATTCTTGAGCATAAGTGACCTAACCAATATATGTGTTTGGTTTGTCTTTATGAGCTGGTCATCTGAGACGACAAATTCAAGTTGATATTCCTCCGATTACGACATTCGTTTAAAGAATCTGAAAAAAACGAACGATTAAACGTGCAGAAAAAACAACCTGGAGGTGATGTATCGTGATCGCATATGTAGACCGGCATTTCTCCCTGCACAAATCGTAGTGATAGATTAGAGTGAGAAACACAACAATACTCACCGAAGGAAACATTACACCTCCTGTTTATACTTTGTACAGAAACAACAACGAAATAAGAGAAATCACATTCACATTCTTCGAATATATGTACACTTTTAATAGCACCCTTTCGATAATTCGGCAAGTTTGACATGAAGAAGATAGAAAATCGGGATAAGAGATTTTTAAGGTAAACAAATTACGATACACTTGGCAATCGCTTTTAATGCCGCTTTCTACGTACCAAATTAATTTCAAGCAAAACATTACGCGGGAATCTTACATTTGACCTAATTATTGAAAGATCCGCTATGCATTTGCGATATTTCCTACGTCACATGATAACCCTACACATTAACCATGTTTTCACACTCCACACGAAAACTTCGAAGGACTCGACACACGTCGGAAATTATAAACAACAAATAAGCCAAGATTTCCATCATTTTCGGAAAGCAAATCCAAGATTTATAAGTTACGAGCCATATATGTATAAATCTTATTAGAATTGCCACTAAATTAAATCCTCTCAATTAATTTCTTATTTAATATATAAAAATTTTAAAACCTTTCTTTTGATCCCAACGGGCATCATTCCCTTCCATCCTAGTCCATATTCAATTACTCAATTACAGCATATACAACAATCGAATTTTCAATTTGTAAAAATAAATACGACGGGATCATGATATATACAAAAAAAAAAAAGAAGAAAATAGAAACCCTAGGGTTTCGGGAAAGAGGAATACCGGATTGGAGGATAGGACGGCGGAAGAGAAGAATCCGCGGGAGGGGAGATCGGCAAGGAACTTGGACGGTCCGTCCGTGGAGTCAGCCGCCGTGTCGGTTGCATCGGACGGCGAGGACACGGTGGAGTCGCACGGCGAGGACGCGGTGGAGTCGGACGGCGGGGAGGCTCCATAGAACCGCGGAGGCGCGGAGGAGGAGGCACCTTCCATGAAGCCTTCAAAGTTGAGTAGCTGCATTAACATAAAGTCAAATGAAATTCTCACTGTTGGAGACAGGTGTGTGTGTGTGTGTCTACACTATATATATGGACTTTTTTTTTTTTCTTTTTTTCTTTTAATAAATAAAAAATACGGCAAATTACGGTCACCTCTGTATTATGTTCAAATTATGAAAAAACCCCTCCTCTGTTAGGGTAATTACAACCACCCCTTATTTACGTCTTATCTTACGAAAATACCCCTCCAGATGTACATTTAGGGATGTTGAATCGGTAAAATCGAACCGAAATTTCGGTACGTCAACATTTCATATTGTTTACCGAACTGAATATACGATTTGGTTCGATAAATAATTGGATTACATAAATTTTATGTAAATATATTTAAAAGAAGGGATTGGCTGTAATTACTCAAACAAAAAGGTTTTTTTTCATAATTTGACCATAACTGAGAAGATGACCATAATTTCCCCATAAAAAATATATAGACATGGAATTGGATGATTCATTTGCACTTAATTATATTTAGTGTATGAATAATGTATGTGTTTATATATAATAATAGGCAATTAGAGAAAGGCTTCAAATTAATTTTTAATAGATATATATAAGTACTATTTTTATTTTACTTTTGATTAATTTTAGAAGTACTAGTTATTTCAATCGTGCAATGGAAAATACATATTCTTTATTTATAGCTAAGAAATATTTATTTTATAAATAGAGGTTTTTGTGCATAAGTCCCCAACCAAGCATCTTTATTATTCTAGGTTTAGGGGTTATATCTCTTTCACCAATAAGCCCATCCCTTTAATATTTATTATAAATAAAGGAAACATTCATGTATATGCCAATATTACACACAACCATTTATACCAAATTCTTAATTGTAACTCCAATTTAATCAATTTTGTCCACAAAAATCCAATTTTGACCACAAAAATTCAATTTTGACTTTTTTTTGGAGCATACTTTAATATGCTCTAATTTCATCATTAACTTAATTTAATCTTAATTTGACCCCAAATTATTCAATTTTAACCCAAAACTTTTTTTTTCCACAAAAATTTTTTTTTACAGCCGGATTCCGGCGTTGACTTTTCAATTTTATTTATTTATTTTTCTTTCTTCTTTTCTTTTCTTCCGGATTTTTTTGCAGGTTGACCGGCGGTCTCCGGCGTTGACTTTTTTTAGTGTTTTTTTAAGTTTTTGTTTTTTTTTTTTTTTTTTTTTTACGTCCGCCGCTAAACGTTGACCGTAATTGTGCTGTCACTGACAGTAAATTAAGGTAATTATACTGTCAATGACAGTTAATTAACGTAATTGTACTACCGTTGACAGTAAATTAACGTAATATTATTATTTTTTATTTTTTGTTATTTTTTTTTTTTTTATTTGATTTGTTGACAAGTCAACGTAATTATATTACTGTCGTTGTCAGTAAAATAACTGCAAACACAATAATATTACTGTCAACAACATCAATATTATTATTTTTTTTGGTTTTTTGTTTTGTTTGAGTTATTCACGGAGTAACGTAATAATATTACTGTCTATTATTGTAATATTACTGTAAACACAATAATATTAATGTGGTTGACGGTAATATTACTGTTGTTATAGTAATATTGCTGTCAACCAGATCAATATTATTATTTTGTTTGGAATTTTTTGTTTGTTTGAGTTATTCACGGAGTAACGTAATAATATTACTGTCTATTATTGTAATATTACTGTGGTTGACGGTAATATTACTGTTGTTATAGTAATATTACTGTCACTCACAGTAATATTAATTCTTTTGGCTTTTTATTATGTTTACATTTGTTGAACGGTCAACATAGTAATATTACTCTATTACACAATAATAATGAGTTTTGTTGTATTAATATTACTGTGCTAGAGATTAATATAGCAATATTACTGTGTTAAACTATAATTTAGTTAATTTTACTGTGTTTAACAGTAATATAGTTAATATTATTGTCAATCACAGCAATATTGCTGTTTAAACGAAAAAAAAAGTTACAGAAAGTAAAGAAAAAAAATTCGAAAAAGTCAACGCCGGAATCCAGCGGGAAAAAAAATTTGAATTTTTTTTTTTTTGATAAAAAAAAGTTTTAGGTCAAAATTGAATAATTTGTGAAATTTGGGGTCAAATTGAGGTTAAATTAAGTTAAGGATGAAATTGGAGCATATTAAAGTATGAGGGGTTATTTTAGTCATTTACAAAAATCTAGACCATGTGTGGACTTATTGGTAAAGGAGTTTTTTGTAATCACCCTCTATAAATATGCACAATTTGGCAATATAGTTCTTCCTTTTTAATTTGGCAATTTAATGTGGCCATACAAGCTACAAGTTATAACACAAGCACACACATAGCTAGACGTTGATATAGTTAAACCTTTATAAATTTTGATACAGTTGGAACTATCAAAACCCTATTAATTTAGAGAAATATTAACTTATTAATAATTATTAATTTATATATTAATTAATAACTTACTAATTCATGAAGTTATTTTTATTATATTATTCATTTTTTGAAAAAAATTAAATTTGTTTACGTATATATTATTCATTATATATAACTTGTTTCCCGAATGGAAGCTCTTAAAGTGACAATGGTATTGAACAATTTTCTGTTGAATTATGAGAGAACTGTACCCGAGCTCTAATCATGTTAAGAAAAGTGAGGCTTGAAATTGACGGTGATGTGAATTTCAACAAAAAACTAACAAGAACTAAATCATATTTTATTAAAAGACTTCATAGATTTATAAAATAGGGTATTGTATATGTAATTTAAGAATTATATATTTATCGGGTTTCTTAAATTTTTTGAATGTGTACTATCTTATAAATTTAGCGAATTATTAATATAGCACGTTGTCTCCTGAGTCGGGCGGGAAAAAATATTATTTAAACAAGGTTATTAATTTATCGGGTATTAATTTATCGAGGTTCTATTGGACAATTATCGTAATTTTTCCTTCAAAAGTATATTTCAATATTTTATTTTATTTCATCTTATCATCGGTACATCATTTATGCAAAATACATATTTCCAAGATAAATTTTACAATTTTAGACATACTATTGCCCAAAATTATATTTACTAGTACTTCACCCATGCGATACACGGGGATATTCATCATGAAAATAAATATTTGATTAGAAAAAATGTCCTCAAAATAGTGAGATCAGAAGTTGATAAATGATCTCATTTGGTGTAAGTAATTAATTAAGTCAAAATAAGGGATAAACGAAAATATTGACGATTGAGATTTCATGTGTACAACCACAATACCTAATTAATTAAAATTCTTCATTTAACGCAAATTAATTATTAAAATTGTGTTTGATAACAACTGTGTTAACCGCATGTATCGAATTCAATACATTGCGAGTGACCTGTATATTTTGGACGATTGTCGTATGAAATACGAAATAAGTAACACATGCTAATTAAACAATGTCATAAGAAATGTTTAATAAATAAAATAATTTTACATTAAATTACCGTGATAAAAAATCATTAGTGGAGTCCATAGTAAATTTAGTACAGACTATTCCACCTCTTAGAAAGAAAAGAACTTAAATCAAAATACTTAATAGTATGGCAATACATTTATACAAAACTTCTACCCCGAGCACACGCAATGGAACCGTAGACAGTTAAGTGAAATCTAATCCACGAAATAATTTGATCTATGGACATAGACACGGCCATGGGCCGGTTCACTCCAGTTCGCGGTTCACTTTTTCCAGAACGGGAACCGGCCTGTACTTCACACGATTCACTTCGGTTCCAGGCCGGTCCGAAAATTTATATATATATATATATATATATATATATATATATATATATATATATATATATATATATATATATATATATATTTTAATTAAATTATTTTTAAATAGGAAAAAAACAAAAGAAAATAAATAAAAGGACTTGAACTTAATTTTATAGGAAAAAATGGGGTGTGAGAGTATTTATACGAAAAAAATGGGGGGGGGGGGGGGGGGGGGGGGGAAATTAAAAAAAGAGCAAATAACGGCAGGTTCACCGGGCCGGTTCAACTTTTTTCAGTTTTTTTTTTTTTTTTTTTTAATTGGGGTGAACCGCTGGGCCGGCCCGGTGGTTCACGGTTCACTTATTTCTAGAGCCGGGCCCGTCCCGAGGGACACGGGCCGGTTCACTATTCTGGGATCGGTTCACCAGTCAACGGGCCGGTTCACGGTTTTGGGATCGGTTCACCAGTCAACGGGCCGGTCCGGTTCATCAACGGGCCGGTACCGGGCCATAAACCAGCCCATGGCCGTGTCTATATGGACAGCATCATTGTGGTAAAGGTCGTAATGCCAAAGAAAACATTACCGCAAGACATAGAAGAGGAGATCAATCATATAAGTAATAAACATAAACATTGTTATTTAATATTATTTTTCTATAATCACATTTATATCAAATTAGTGAGATATATATAGGCTTATAGAGGCTCAGATTAAGGTTGGGAGTTGTATCGCTTTAGGGGACTTCGTGTAGACCGGAGGTTCGGGTGAGGTTTCGTAAATAGGTCTGGGGCATTAAATATCGAGCTGCATTATTGTTAGTGAAATGGCACGTGGCACCGCAGTACATGCTTCATAACACGAGTGCTCCGAAGCTGGAGTTGTGTAAGCGAACCTTCGAAGCTATTCTATGTTGAACCAAGTTTGACTTGCTGAAAAACTTCCAATTAGACAACATTGCTAGTAAAATAATAATAAAAGGTCATTAGCAATAAATCCCTCATATAGATAAGAAATGATGATATGCCCACCTCTTATATCTTTCTTTCTGATAACTCCTAGAAATTTTATTCCTAATTCTACCTTTATGTCAATTAGCATAATTAGTCCCAATTATTTCTTTTTTCTCTATTTCCATAACAATAATCTAATTCCTAAAAATCTGCTTCCAAATTTCTAAAAATTTGCTACCAAATAAAAAAATGATTTTTTTAATTTTTATGTGTTATTATTTTCGGACTTTATTTAGCCATTATTTATTTATTTTCGGACTTTATTTAGCCATTATTTATTTATTTTATTTTTTAATATTTTTTTAATGAAAATATTTTATTAATTTTTATTTTAATTTTTTTTAAACAAAAAATTAAAATTCTTTTCTCGACAGGTTTACAATACCGAATATGACTATAGTTGAATATGACTATATGTGATTATATTAACTGTAGTCATATTTTATATTGCAGTTTTTCACTTTTTCAACTTGAAAATTGCGATTATATAGTGTGGTATAGTCATGTTTACCAAATTATATAAAACAACGAAGATTCCCTATCGGTTACGAAAACAATCGAATCAACATCCACAGAAAAAAATCACAATTTGAATCTAGTTATTAGAAGTCAGCTTGAAAACGAGAAGATAGAACACATTCGAATATGACTACATTCATATTCAACAATAGTCGTATTCGAATATGACTACAGTCATATTCGAAAAATACATAAATATGACTATAGTCATATTCGAATATGACTATAGTCATGTTACTATTGCTGTTCAGATCAGAAACTGTATTTTCAGATCTAAAAATAAATAAAAATAAAATGAGAGAAGCGAAAAATACATAAATAAAATAGAAAAATAACGAAAGAGGGTGAGGGGGAGTCGACGACAACGGCGGTGGTGAAGGAAAGAAAGTGAGACGGCGACGGTGGTGGTGGACAAATCTGAAGAAAAAAAAACCACTGAGAAATCGAGAAAGATAACGAAAAAAAGAGAAAGAGCCTTACGTGGAAACGAAGGAGGCGACGGCGGTAACGAGCGGCGGCGGTGGTGGTGGTGTACAAATCTATGTGGAGACGATGGTGGTGTAAAGAGAGGGAAATCAAGGGAGAGAAGGAACTCGAGAAATTAATAAATCACTAATCGAGTAAAACTACAATAGTCATATTCGAACCAAACTATAGTCACGTTGATGCTGCTGCATCAGATCTGGAGAGAAAAAAAAAATCGAAAATAACGAAAAGGAGGGTGAGGGAGGCGACGACAACGCCGGTGAATGAAAGAGAGAGTAGGGAGGCGGCTACGGTGGTGGTGGTGGACAGATCTGAGAAAAAAAAAAAAAAAGAACTGAGAAATTGAGATAGATAACGAAAAAGGGGAATCTCCATGTAGAAATCATGCGTCCGACAAAGGGCGGCAAGCTGACTACGGCGGTGGTGTGAAAAAAGAGAAAGGAGGGCGCCGGCGGTTACACATCTGCAGAAAGAAGAAAAAAAAAAGAGAAATTGAGAGAGAGAGAGAGAGAGAGAGAGAATTGTATCACGTTAAAAACATAACCACATAAGGGCGATTTAGTCTTATCATGTCTGATCAGGGGGCCTCACTAATTAAGAATGAAACTTGGATGTAGGCAAAAATCTTTAAAAGTCAATTGGGTTTATTCAAAATATTTTCCATTTGAAGCGTATTGCATATTTCTTCTATTTATTATTATAAACTATTTACTATTTAGTTATTCACTAACTAATAAAACAATTCTACTTTTTTAGTATTAACAATAACTAGCATTGCGATGCACGGGTTATTATTTAAATTTTGAAAAAAAAATCAATTTAATACATAATAAGAAAATATAGTACACGAATATAGTAAAATTTAATAATGTAGTATTATTCATATTTTATATAACATTAGTTTTTTTTTAAATCTTACATATTAAGATTTATAATCCAAATAAATAGACTAAGATTTAACAATCGAATTTCTAGCTTTATCTCTTAAAATTTGAGATATATTGATGAAAAATAGGAGATTAGTAATTGTTGAAAATTATAGTTAAAAAATTAGTAGAGAAAAAATATTAAAAATAAATAATTACATAAATACCAATAAGGTAGAATTCTTCACGGGTTAGTTTTAATTTCGATAATTGTTAAAAATTATAGTTAAAAATTAGTAGAGAAAAAATATTAAACATAAATAATTACTGAAATATCATTAGGATTTTTAGGGTTGCCCAACGTTTGTTTCTTTTATATATAAGATAATAGTAGTAGTAGTACTACTACTACTAATAACAATAATAATAATAATAATAATAATTATTATTATTATTATTATTATTAATAATAAGTGTGTGTGTGTATATATATATATATATATATATATATATATATATATATATATATATATATATATATAAGAAATAAGCAGTTGGTGAGCCGGACTTGAGTTTGAGCCTTTGTTGAGCCGGTTCGTCGAGTTCGCGAGTCGGCTCGGCTCATTTACCACCCCTAGACTACATGCATATGGATACTTTCTCTCCCGTAGCAAAAATGGTAAATGTACGTTAAAACGTACCCTAATTTCCATTGTTGTTGCTAAGGGTCGGCATCTGCACCAACTAGATATTAATATTAATGCATTCTTGAATTGTGAATTAGTTGACGAAGTTTACCTTTAGGATATAAACCATCTCACATGTCCTCTTCCATTGTTTGCAAATTAACCAACCAAAAAATATCTTTATGGTTTAAAACAAGAGAATGTGAAATTAAGTGATGCTCTTATTAATAATTAAATTAGGTTTTGTGCAATTTAAAGCAGCAGATTATAATATTTCTTATTCACAAATAAAGTCTTATTTCTAAATTAACTTCATGCAATCATGCCCCTCATTAATCACAATTTAAAATGATCGAGTATTATACATTTATTTATTTATTTTAAATGTTTATTTATATTAATTTAATCCATTTATGTTCATATGAAACATGATTTGAGCTTACATGTGCGTAATTAAACAATTAAGTATTGTTTAGTTTAGCTCTGTCATACTGAGTTCTTTGAGTTGGAATTTGAAGCAGTTACCCTAGAAACACAATCCAGTAATCAATCCCATTATCACAATAATTCACAGCGAATCCAAATTTAATGCTGTAAATTTGATGCTTTTTGTTTGTTTAGGAATTATAACCATTACTTTTTCTTTGTTGGGAATTTGAATAGTGAATGAGCTTTTTCCTAGTTCTTAGTTCTTATGGGCTGCTGGGGCTGGGTTGGCAGATTGGACAGGGTAAAAATTTGATGGGGTTCAAATTGAATTCGAATTTAGGTATGGAGCCTATTTTAGCTATTTTGAGGATTTTGGGGGTAATAATTCAATTATCTCTCTCTCTTTTTTTAAGGGATTTGCTTTTTACCGTTTGAAAATTGCTATTTACCGTTCAAAGACTCTCTCTCTCTCTCTCTCTCTAAAAAAAATCGCTCTCAAGACGATTTCTTCACAAATCATTCTTATTGGTGTGATATACGAACATAAATGAGTTCATCGGATGAAGATCTGGATAGCGGACACAGCGAGGTAAAAATTCCGTCTTTTCGATCGAAAAAAATGGGCTAAACATTCAAAAGCCCATCTCGGGCGCCCGAGAGTGCAGTGCACGCCCATGTTGGGCGTGCAGTTGGCTGTTACACGCCCATTATGGGCGTTTGTAGGCCAACTGCACGCCCAACATGGGCGTGCACTGCACCGTCGGGCGCCCGAGTTGGGCTTTTGGGTTTTAAACCCTTTTTTTTTTTTTTTTTTTTAAATCAATTTGTTTACGTTTTTTTCAGGACGATACGTCTACAATTGAAGTTGATCATACCGATTATTTTACCACTACTCAGTTGTTTGACTCGAAGGATGAGTTAGTGGTTTGGGTGAGGTTCGTTGCAAGAGGTCTTTTTGTGAAAATAGTAAAAAGAAGTAGTCCTAAAAAAAAGATTTTTTTGACTTGTGACCTATACGGGGGAAAACGAGAATGTCCATCAACTAACCCAGACGCGCGCCCGAGAAGGACCGGTAGCAAAAAAATAGAATGTGGTTTTCAAATTGTCGGAGAGCTACGATGGGATGACAGATGGGAGGTCAGAGTAATGTACGGGAAGCATAATCATGTTCCGATATACAAGTCCGGGCATGGGATGAGTGCATTGTCTCAGGAGGAGGCGAAGATCATTAGTGATCTGTCACAAAGTCATGTGCCGCCCAAGAAGATTTTGGCTAACTTGAGACAAAATGGTTTGGGTCTCGATGCTTATTCGAAACAAATATACAATGAGAAGGCGAAATTGAAAAGACTATCTAGGGGTGACCGTACAGTGATGCAACATTTGATTGGGTTGCTTGAGGAGCATAACTATTACAAGTGGTTCCGTACTGATGAAACAACACATGCAGTTACTGATTTGATGTGGGCTCACCGTCAATCTGTCGAATTGTTAAGTAAGTTTCCGTACGTATTACTACTTGACAGTACTTACAAAACCAATCAGTACAAATTGCCTTTGTTGGAGATTGTTGGTGTTACTCCTGTCGGGAAAAAATTTACTGTTGCAGTCGCATTTTTGCGCCACGAAAATGAAGACCATTACACATGGGTGTTGCAAAAGCTGAAGAGACTTTTCCCCCCTCAGACTCTACCTAGTGCCATCGTGACGGATCGAGAGTTAGGGCTCATAAAGGCGCTAGAGAATGTATTTCCGACCGTACCTCATCTCTTATGTCTTTGGCACATTAACATGAATGTGGGGTGTCGTGCTTCAAGATGTCTCGGCAATAGTAGGCGTCGCGGCACGGCTTTTGTACTTGGTACGTGGCAAACTTTGGTAAAATCAGTGTCTGAAGAAGATTTCGCCAGGAATTACACAGCTTTGATGGACGAGTACGCGAATTATCCAGATTTGATTGAGTATCTCCAATACACTTGGCTCGTATACAAAGAGAAATTTGTAAAAGCATGGACGGATCTAATTTTCCATTTGGGTAATACATCGACAAGCAGGTATTTATTTATAAGTGGTTAAATATATATACTTAACTTACTATCATGTAGTTTATTGAAACATAGCATATTCTAAACATATTAGGGTGGAGAGCAACCATAGAGCATTGAAGAGATGGTTGGAATCGTCCACGGGTGGCTTCGACACATTTTGGGCACAATATCACTCAATGATGAAAGATCAATTTAACGAGATACTGGCCGACTTTGCAAAATCAAAGAGGATTCGGGCCCAGACGATCAACGTGCCCGTATCGGGCATATAAGGCTCGACCGTATCCATCCATCGAATAGTCCCGTGATGAACCGTCTTTCCAACTTCAGATGCCACATTCAATCCAAATGGCGTCCAATTCACCTACATTCATTTAATAATACACATATATTAATAAGCATAATTAATATAAAATGATGTATCGAATCGAGACGTCTACGATAATCTACAAGTATATCCTCGTCCTTAGGAATATGATGTATCACCTGCCACCGTTTACACCATGGCTCTCCCGTAACATGTGCGTTAACCATCGGAGGCCGGAAACACGGAAAATACTCATATATCCAACACTACAGTACGGGAAATAATAATACGGCATAATTAACAACAACAACAACAACAACAACAATAACAACAACAACAACAACAACAACAACAACAACACCAACAACAACAACACCAACAACATCAACAACACCAACAACAACAACACCAACAACATCAACAACACCAACAACAACAACACCAACAACATCAACAACACCAACAACAACAACACCAACAACATCAACAACACCAACAACACCAACACCAACAACATCAACAACACCAACAACATCAACAACAACACCAACAACATCAACAACACCAACAAACAAACAATAATAATAATAATAATAATAATAATAATAATAATAATAATAATAATAATAATAATAATAATAATAATAATAATAATAATAATAATAATAATAATAATAATAATAATAATAATAATAATAATAATGACCATAATAATACCTCTAATAGTGTCAGACATCCAGCAATCTGCGCCGCCTCAGCTCGCGTAGCCATGCCCAACTGTCGGTACAGATAGGCCAATGTAGCCGAACCCCAAGAATACTCGCGAATCAGATTGATTTCCTCTAACAGTGGGAAAAAATCTGCTCTGACCTTCGATCCACTCTTATCCACGAACAACAACTTTCCGAGCAAGTATGCAATATATGCTCGTACCCGATACGCGGAAGGAAATGTAGAATTGTCGCCATACTTCACCTCCAAATCATCTAACCGGGGTCCGCCACCATACCACCACTGCTCCATAAGTGCGGGGTCGACCCCGAAAGCTCTCGCACCAAGCTGGATCGCGTCGGCCTTATCCATCCAAACGTTAGGGCGAATTCCACTAACTCGCAAACCCATGATGAAATGCACGTCGTGGAGGGTAATTGTCATCTCACCGAATGGCATGTGAAAACTGTTGGTGTCTGGCTGCCACCTCTCAATAAAAGCCTCTATTAGTGGGTTATTGTGCTGAGGCAGCGAACAATCACGCAATCATCGTCGTCGGGGCCTGGCCAAGTACACTTCGCGTGCGACCGTAATTTAACCATATGTCGACCCTGTTAAAGATATATTCATATATAAGTATACCACAATCAAGTGTAAATATTATAAACAAAATTTATTAATATTAATAATTATTACCTTTCCCTCCCAAATGTCGTAGGCAATATGTGCTCCAAAACTCGGAATCAAGTGAGCGTATTTAGGTCCACCGGGTGTCTCACCAGTCAACATCCAAGGTCGAGAAGGAAGTTTTTTTCTGGGAGCGGTGCGGGACCTCGAGACAGGATTAGAGCCACCGAAAGTACCACCCATCGGGACAGGAGGCGGAGTCGGAGTCGGAACATCCTCGTAATCGTCATCGGATGGAAAATCTGGCACCGGAAACTGATATTTCTGCTGAAACCGTAGTTGTGGATCGTACTCGTACTCCTGCGGATGCATATATGCATCCATGTGTGCATCCATCTCCTGCTCGGCCTCTGTCTCTGTCTCCTCCTCAATCATCGTACGTGGGGGTACAAAAGCACCAGTGCGTTCCCCACGACGTTTAGAACTGGTAACATTTCTATTATGTGTCCTTCCCTCCCGTTCCGCAGTAGTCTCCTCCACCGGATCTGCAGGAGGACGAATCAGGGGTCCTTTCCCTTTTCCCAGTCCGAATTTTTTCACCCAATTAGACATCCTGTAAACATAAAATTATTATAATTTCATTGAATTAACTAAATTATATTAAATTTACTAACTTATTTTAAATTTACTAACTTAAATTTACTGGACCGGGCGCCGGTTCGCCCGGGAAACGCCCAAACCGGGCGTCCAAACTGTGATTCCACGCCCAAGTCGGGCGCCGGCTGCATGAACGGACGCCCACTTTGGGCGTCCGTTCATGCAGCCGGCGCCCGACTTGGGCGTTTGGATAAAATTTCCGAAAATTTTAAAAGCCCTACAAATCGATTTGTAGGGCTTTTAAACATGAAATTGGTTGCAAAATCGAGTTACCCATTGCATATAACACATGTAGGTGTTGAAATTACCTGAAAAAATCGAAGCCCAAGCAAGAAATTGGTTGATTTCGATATTTTTCGAAAAAAAAAAAAATTTCTGCAAAGTTTGGAATGGGGTGGTTTTGGAGAGAATTTAGAATTTTAGGGGTTTTAGAGAGATAAACTGTTTTTTACTTTGAACGGTAAATAGCAATTTTTAAACCGTAAAAAGCATTTTCTTTTTTTAAACTGTGTAAATTTAATGCTTTTTGTTTGTTTAGGTAGGTGAAAGTGCAGATAGGATTAAACTAATAAGCGTTTATTTTCCATGGATTACGTCCACTTATTATTCATAAATCATCTCTTTTTTATTTCCTTCAATGTTTTGAAATCCGGACCGGACCGGACCGGCCGCTTCGACCGGTTCAACCGCGAATCGGTGCCTTGTTCGGTCCGGTTAGACCTATAAAACCGAAAATTACAAAAACCCGGCTCAAAACTGTTTTTTTGGCTACACAGGCGCTTTTTTAATTAATTCAAAAAAAAAAAAAAAAAAAAGAAGCCAAAACGGCGTCGTTTTAATGCCCAGAAAAAAAAAAAAGAAAAGAAAAGAAAAGGAAGTTGTGTGGGCTGATTCACAATAATTGATAATTAAATTCTCACTTTTTAGTTTTACCCTAATAAGACAACAGAAGTTACAGAACATATTTTTTATTAAAATAAGTACCAGGGTCTACCAACCCCTTTTTCTTTAAAAAAACTGAGAATTTCTTCTCTTCTTCTCCAAGTGCTGCCGTTCTCCAAATCAACCATAACCCGCATCGTTGTTCTGGAATTGTCGTCGCTCTGGTAAACTTTTTTTTCAGATTATAAATTTATAAATTCGTTTATTGGAAAATAGATCTAATTACATAGAATTTATATTCTTTTCACTATTATATAATTTAACAAATAAATCTTGAAATTGGTGTTTGAAGTACACAAATAATTACTTGTTTGGGTTAAGAATAGAGAAATGAAATGAAATGAAAGGAATTGAAAACTGAATGTGTTATTGCTTAAGGGCAAAACCCTCTCTGATCTTCGATGCTTTACAATTGCCTAACTAACTCCTATTTATAGATGATTTAGGCTAACTAACAGCTTGATTTAGCAGCTAACAACCAGTCCACGTGTCACCTCGCGAGTGGTGCTCATAATTCAGCTTCTCTTCCTCTTTCCTCGTGATAAAGAAATGCGTCTCTGTAAGTGAAAACGCGTTTCTTCCTCTAATTTCTTTTCACCAAAACGACACCGTTTGTGACTTACGGTCATAACCGTTACAAACCTTCCCCCTTTAAAGACATGACCTCATGGCTGAAACGAGGGAAACCTGCGCAGGATCTCCTCGCTGTCTTCCCACGTTGCTTCTTCCTTCGGAAGATGGGCCCACTGAATCAGCATCTGCCCAACTGCCGCGTTATTTCTCTTGACCATTCTTCGAGCTAATAATTTCACCGGAGTCAACAGCAGTTCTCCGGACTCCGTCATAGGTGGCAGTTCACTCACCACCCTATCTTGATTTCCCACTTGCCTCTTCAATAATGACACATGGAAAATTGGGTGTACCTTGGCCGTTTCCGGCAACTTTAACTCGTATGCCACTTCCCCAATCCTTTTGAGTATCTCAAAGGGTCCACATAACTTTGGCATCAACTTCCAAATAGGGCTCTTCTTAAGACGCAATTGTTTATACAGTTTGAGTTTCAGAAACACCCAATCTCCCACGGCAAACTCTCTTGCACTTATGTGCTTATCTGCTTGCATTTTCATCATATCCCTGGCCTCTTGCAATATACTCTTCAAGTGCTGAATCATCTTGGTGTGATCTATCAACCACTGTTCTACTCCTGCAGTTTTGATCTCCAACCATGGTCCATATCCAACTTGAGGGGGCTGATAACCATATAAAGCTTGAAAAGGGGACATTTTAATGGCAGAATGATAGCTCGTATTGTACCACCATTCAGCTAGAGCTAACCATGTTTGCCATTGTCTAGGGAACTTACCACACATACATCTCAAGTAGCTCTCAAGGCATTGATTCACCCTCTCACTTTGGCCATCTGTTTGAGGGTGGTAAGCAGTGCTCAGTTGTTGTTGTACTCCCAGGGAGCTAAATAGCTCTTTCCAAAACACACTAGTGAATATCTTATCCCTATCAGATACCACATATTTTGGTAAGCCATGCAGTTTGTAAATCGGATCCATGAAGATCTGAGCCAGTGATGATGCATTCATGGGATGACTGAGGCTGATATAGTAACTGTACTTGGTGAATCTATCCACTATAACCCAAATTGTATCCTTCACTTTAGACTTGGGTAATTTCTCAATGAAGTCCATAGTGATATAGGCCCAAGCCTGTTCAGGTATAGGTAGAGGTTGTAGCAGCCCAGGCAATCTATTATTCTCATGTTTGTTGATCTGACACACCCCACAATTCCTCACTAATTGTTTAACTTGTGTCTTCAAGTGTGGCCATAAAAATACCCCTTGCACCCTCTTGAAAGTATTATGGACCCCAAAATGACCACCCAAAGAAGATTCATGCATAAACTGAATGATTTGCTGTCTCAAATCATTGGAAAGCCCCACATAAATTGCCTCTAAATTTCAGTAGACCATCTATAAGGTGATACTCAGAAACATCCCAAGGTCTAACAGTCAAAGTAGCTATAATCTCTTGAGCTGTGGGATCATTAGTATAGCTGAGTTGAACCTCTTCCAACCACATAGGTTGTAACACAGTAGTTGCATTAATGGTCCCTTGAAGAGCAGGTCCAACATCTCTTCTAGACAAGGCATCAGCAGCCTTGTTTTCACTGCCCCTTTTGTACTCAATCCTGTAGCTATACCCCAATAATTTGGCTAAGTAATTCTGTTGAATAGAAGTAGTAATCTTCTGCTCCAACAAATACTTGAGACTTCTTTGATCAGTTCTGATAGTGAAGGTTTGATGCAGCAAATAGTCCCTCCACTTTTGAACAGCCAACAATATGGCCAAGAACTCCTTCTCATATACTGACAAACCCATACTTCTAGGGCCAAGAGCTTTGCTCGGATAAACTAAAGGATGACCCTCTTGCATCAAAACTGCCCCAATTCCCACATCACAAGCATCAGTTTCTAGTATGAAAGGTTTAGTAAAATCAGGGAGTTGTAGTACATTAGTGCTAGCCATAGCCACTTTCAATTGATCAAAAGCTATGGTGGCAGTATCACTCCACTTGAAGTTACCCTTCTTGAGCAGCTCAGTCAGAGGCTTGGCTATAATGCCATATTGCTTGACAAATTTTCTGTAATAGCCAGTCAAACCAAGAAAACCCCTCAAGGCTTTGACATTAGAGGGAATGGGCCAATCCAAAACCCCTTGAATCTTAGCTGGATCAACTCCCACCCCCTTGGCAGAAATGATATGACCTAAATAGTCAATCTGAGGTTGGCCAAAACTGCATTTAGAGGATTTAGCATACAGTTGATGTTGCCTCAAGATAGACAGTGTGGTATGAAGATGAATGATATGGGTTTCTATACTCTTGCTGTAGACCAAAATATCATCAAAAAACACTAGTATCTCTCAAAGATGAGGTCTAAAAATCTCATTCATCAATGCTTGAAATGTAGCTGGAGCATTGGTTAAACCAAATGGCATCACCTTGAATTCATAGTGACCAGAAGCAGTGACAAAAGCTGTTTTATGTATGTCTTCCTGTTTCACCCTAATCTGGTGATATCCTGCCCTCTAATCAATTTTTGAGAAGATTTGAGCTCCTTGTAGCTCATCCAATAAGTCATCAATTATAGGTAAAGGATAACCATCCTTAACTGTAATGGAATTTAGCTTCCTATAGTTAATACATAACCTCCAAGTGCCATCTTTCTTCTTGACCAGCAAAACTGGTGATGAGAAAGGGCTCACACTGGCTTGTATAATCCCACTTTGAAGCATTTCATCAACTAATCTCTCGATCTCTTTCCTTTGAAGGTAAGGATATCTATAAGGTTGGAGTTTGAAGGGTGCCATACCTGATTTGATCACTATAGAATGTTCAGCACCTCTCTCAGGAGGAAGTGTTGTAGGCTCTTGAAATATATCTGAGAAGGCAGCCAAAGTAGATTCCAATGTAGAGGGAATTGAAGTGGTTGGGGTAATGACATCAGTGGAAGACATCATACAGATGCAGCCAATCATAACTTTTCCCTGTCTAATGAGGGCTTCTACTTTCTCTCCACTGATGGCATGAATGGCTATAGATGGACTAGGACCTTGCATAAAATTCTCTTTCCATTTTGATACTCTGTAACTCTTTGCTTGGTAAAATGGAAGGTGACTGGTTCAAGCTGCTTGAGCAAGTCCACTCCTACTACTAAGTCACATCCTCCCAACTCTAGTAGTCTGACTCTAGTTTGAAACACATAGCTTCCCACCTGCCATTGAAAATTAGAGCATTTGGTAGTGCTTTGAACCTTCCTCCCATCTGCCACTGCCACATTCATTGGATTTGCAGCTTCTACTAAACAGTGTAACCTCTTAGCTGTGTGTGGATCTAAGAATGTGTGAGTGCTGCCAGTGTCCACTAGAATAGTGATTGGTTGTTTGTTTACCATGCCTTGTAGTTTGATGGTGCTTTCACTAACTTGGCCAGCCATTGCATATACAAAAATTTTACAAGTCTCACTGTCAGTAAGGTCTTCCACATCCTCACAATCTTCCTCTTCACTGACCTCCTCTCCTAAGATCATAAACACATTCTTGCATTTATGACCATAGGTGATTTTTTCATCACAATTAAAACACAGTCCCCTCTTCTTTCTATCTTCCCAATCTGCATTGGAAAGTCTCTTAATTGGTGTAGACTTCTCTTCTACTAGAGGATTGTGCTTAGCAGTGAACTCCCCATAACTACTCTTGATGCATTTATACCCCGTAGATGGTCCTTTTTGGTATGATTTCATGCTCTTATGCAACTGGTCCAGTGCTCTCTCTTGCAGCTTTGCCATGCTAATGGCTGCTTTCAACGTCTGAGGCTTGAGCAATTTGACCATACTTCGAATTTCTTCTTTCAATCCACTGGTGAAACTAATAATAAAATATGTTTCTGAGAGTGTTCCATTCATGTGCAACATGAATGCTTTGAGTTCTTCAAACTTGTCCCTGTACGCTTCAACTGAGCTTTCCTGTTGTAGCTTGTTAAAAGTTTCCACCAAACTATCATCTTCCTCCTCTCCAAATCTCTCCATCACCAAATCAACAAATGTGTGCCAATCTACTGCCTCCCTTCCCTCTAGATAATCAGCATACCAATGATCAGCATTTCCCTCCATATACATTGAGGCATACATTACATTCTCATGCTCCGCCATTCGCGTAATGTAAAAGTATTTCTGACTTTTACGAATCCAACCCCTCGGATTTTCTCCATTGAAATGAGGAAAATCTACCTTTGGTCCTTAATGACCGCCACTGCTGCCTCCTTCTCTCGAGGATCCACTATTACCCCCATAATTACCCTCCGTTTGCTTACCTCCGGCCGCCATCGCGACGGTTGCGCCGCTAGATTTCCCGGTGAGTTTCCCCCAATTATTGGTTCATTTCCATGGCGTCCTGCTATTAACTTCCCTAACTCGTCAAATCGTTTGAATACTTCATCAAATCGAGTATCCGTCTTCTTCTGTGCTGTGCCGATCTTCTCTTCGAGGTCCGATTGTAATTTCGATCGTAAATTCTGCTGTCCGCCGAATAAGCTCGCTACGTGTTGTTCCATGGATTTCACGTGATCCTCCATTGTTACCAGTTGCTGCTCCACTGCTTCCATCCAAGCGTTGTTTGTCTTCGCCATTGGTAGGGTTTTCAGAGTGCGTCTGGTGCCAGGAATCCGCTCTGATGGCCACTTGTTAAGAACAGAGAAATGAAATGAAAGGAATTGAAAACTGAATGTGTTATTGCTTAAGGGCGAAACCCTCTCTGATCTTCGATGCTTTACAATTGCCTAACTAACTCCTATTTATAGATGATTTAGGCTAACTAACAACTTGATTTAGCAGCTAACAACCAGTCCACGTGTCACCTCGCGAGTGGTGCTCATAATTCAGCTTCTCTTCCTCTTTCCTCGTGATAAAGAAATGCGTCTCTGTAAGTGAAAACGCGTTTCTTCCTCTAATTTCTTTTCACCAAAACGACACCGTTTGTGACTAACGGTCATAACCGTTGCAGTTTGTTTCAGTTAGTTGATTCATGGATACATTAGTTAGTTGCTTTCGACTTTATAATTTGTAGTTTTATATGTATTTAATATTTAGGCATGCACATACAATCAAATATAATGAAAAGTAAAGACAATTTATGCTTATTTTTTTAATTTTCTCATATTTTATTAGAAAAGTATGGCTGAAAACAATGCAACGTCTTCGGGACACAAGCTTCATCAGCTCCATCGATTAGACAAAAGAAAGACGTAGCATGGAAATATGTTACTGGGGGTACAAATGTGAAAGGGAAGAAGATATGGATTTGTGGATTTTGTAAAAAAATATTTGCATGTGGAGGTATTAATAGGATGAAGCAACACCTTTCTGGGGTTAAAGGAACTGTGACTGCATGCCAAAAAGTTAGTTTAGAGGTTCAGCTTGAAATCAAAGATTTGTTGGATGCTCATGCGCAAAAAAGTAAGGCCAAGAAAACGATGGCTAAAGATTTAGATGCTTACGAAGAAGATGAAATTCTGGAAATTCCTTCTCAAACACAGGTTTCGAATGGAAAAAGGAAAGCTTCATATGCTATTGACTCATTTTGTAAAAAAGGTGTAAGTCTTTCTTCCCAACCTAGTATTAAAGCATGCATGCAAAGTAAAGACAAATGGAAAGATACTGACTTGGCCATTGCATTGTGGTTTTATGATGCTTGTATTCCATTTAATGCTTGCACTTCACCTTACTTTCAAGCTGCGATCAATAAAATAGCTAGTATGGGTCATGGATATACACATCCTTCTTATCATGTTTTGCGTGTCAATTTATTGAATGATGCTGAGACACATGTTACGTTGATGATTGACGACTCTATTAGAGATACTTGGGCTGACACTGGTTGTACCATAATGGGGGATGGTTGGACTGACATTAGGCAAAGGTCTTTGATTAATTTTTTGGTTTATTGTCCAAAGGGGATTTTATTTATCAAATTTGTTGATGCTTTTGATATTTGCACAAATGCTGATACATTGTGTAATTTGTTTGCTGATATTGTGGAGTGGGTTGGTCCTCGTGATGTTGTTCATATGGTAACGGATAATGGGGCCAATTATAAAGCTGCGGGTTCTAGACTCATGGAGAAATATCCATTCATTTTTTGGTCACCTTGTGCAGCTCATTGTGTTAATTTGATATTTAAAGATGTTGGAGATATGCCCACAGTTCAATCTTTAGCCATTCTTGCATCAAAAGTTACTGTTTTTGTGTATAATCATAAGTTCGCCTTGAACTGGTTAAGAAATCGAAAGGGGTGGCGAGAAATTATCCGTCCTGGTGCAACTCGATTTGCAACTACCTTTATTGCATTACAAAGTTTGTATGCGCATAAGGATGATTTGCAAGCATTGGTTGTTAGTCCTGACTATAAGCAATATTTAAAGATGCAAAAAGGTAGAGAAGTAAAACAAATTGTGTTGGATGAGAATTTTTGGAATAACTGCTTGGTGATTGTGAGGGTTATGACGCCATTGATACGACTTGTGCGTCTTTGTGATACTGATGAAAAACCATCTATGGGTTATATTTATGAGGGCATGTTTAGAGCACGAAAGGGGATTATGAATATATTTAAAAACAAGATAAAGTTGTACAAGCCCTATGTTGATATTATTGACAGTAGATGGGATCGTATGCTGCGTAAAGATCTTCATGCAACAGCGTATTATCTGAATCCTGCTTTTCAGTATGACAAATCTGCTTTTTGTACTGAGCCTGAGATTATGGGTGGAGTTTTGAATGTGATAGATAAAATGGAGGACGTCAATAACATAGCGATTTTGGATGAGTTAAGAATTTTCCGTGATCGCGAGAGATGTTTTGCTCATCCGACGGCATTAACTTGTAGTAAAATCACCCAACCAGGTAAAGATCGATTCATATTACTGTTATTTAATATTTATTTTATTTCTGTTGTTACCTGTTTTACAATTTTATATATTATATATTTGAAGTATATATAAATTATAAAATGCATTTTTTACTAATTAGTAATTATTAATTAATGATTATGTCTTTCATAATTTTTTTTAAAATAGATGAATGGTGGAGATTGTTCGGTTTCGACGCGCCAGACTTTCAAAAATTGGCTATAAGAATTCTTAGTCAAACTGCTTCTTCTTCTGGATGTGAGCGCAATTGGAACGTATTTGAACGCATCCATACCAAGAAAAGAAATAGATTGGAGCATAACAGACTGAACGATCTTGTTTACGTTCATTATAATTTGCGATTGAAAAATAGGTGAGTTACTTTAAGTCTTTAAAGTTAATTTTGTAGTTTTTAACAAATAATCATCTTATATTAATTCTTTTTGTTCATGTTAATGTTACAATTATTTATAATTATTTAGGTTGGCTGTCTCCAAGAGATCATACGACCCAGTTGATTACGAGTCAATTGAAAAAATGGAATTTTGGATTGTGGAAAATGAGGAAGAATGAGAACTTGACTATGATGAACTTGAAAATATGGTGCAAGAAGAATATCCAAAGGATGGCGTTGGAGAGTCAAGCACACAAGGTTTGTTTTTTAATTTATATGCACTTTATTTCATGAAATTTAAATAGTTTAAAATTATTTTCAATCGATTAATTTTTTTTATTTTTTATTTTATTGTCAAGAGCATGAGTTCGATGTGATGGCATCCCATGGAGGAGATGAAGATGAAATTGGAGATGAGTACGAGGAAGAGTGATATATGAAGATGATAGTGTCTTTCATATGCATTTACTATTTGCTTTAAATATTTGATTTTGAAGTGAGACTTATTTTAAATGTTTGCTTTGGATGCAAGACCTTTTAATTTTTTTTATTTTTGAGTTTTGATTTAAATTAAATGTTAACTTTTGAGTTTTGACTTATAAGATGACTCTGATTTATGTTCCCTGTTATTTTATGGTGTGATTTATAATTTTATGATTAACTCATATGAATATTTGATATTGGTGATAAACAGGCTATTTTTACGTATTTATATAAATTAAATATAAATAATTAAAAATAAATTATTCAAAAACCCGGTTGGACCCCGGTTGAACCGGTCCAACCGTGACCCGATAGCTTGGCCGGGTCAATGTCCGGTCCGGTTTTCAGAACATTGATTTACTTTGCTCATTTGACAGTGTGAAAAGTAAGAATGTTTCTTCACTGTGCAGAGATAATTTGTTGCTGATTTGCATGCTTTCTTTTTGTGATTTATGTGCCTTGATGTCTCAGTTCAAGTGTCTGGGCTGCTGATATTCTCGAGGCATGTGTACAACTTTTTCCTTATTTTCAAATTTTTGAGGTTTAACCCTAAAAATTTCGAGCTTTTGAAATCTTTATTTTGTTCCAATACCCTGTTAATAATTACCTCATCCAAAAGCATAAAATTTAACTGATTCTTGTTTTCTTGATTTGTTAGTATACATTGTGATTGCAATTTGCAAGGCCTCACTCCAATCTCATCACTTCCCTTATTCAACTTCTAACCAGCCATATCTAAACAAGGCATTTTAATTTGTTTCTCAAACGAAATATTACACCTTAAATTACTTTCATTTTTTTAAATAATAGTAATAATAATAATAATAATAATAATAATAATAATAATAATAATAATAATAATAATAATAATAATAATAATAATAATAATAATAATAATAATAATAATAATAATAATTATTATTATTATTATTATTATTATTATTATTATTATTATTATTATTATTATTATTATTATTATTATTATTATTATTATTATTATTATTATTATTATTATTATTATTATTATTATTATTATTATTATTATTATTATTATTATTATTATTATTATTATTATTATTATTATTATTATTATTATTATTTTAATTTAGTAAGATTTGATTTGATTAGAATTTAGACAAACCTAAAGATTGGAACACAATAGTTAAGTATTTGATTTAATTACAAAGGGAGTAGAGAGTAGAAGTACAACAAACGTTGAGTTCTGTAAGGAAAGGTTAATGACGTTCAAAAACTTCCCTAACATGAATCAATCTTCTTTCTATATAAACCCTAATCAATCGCCTCATACCTTGCAAACCACGTAACACCAGATTTCATTTTCAGAGAGAGAGAAAGTTTCCATGGCCGCCGAAGTGGTGGCCGCCCCGCCGAATTGTTGCAGGAAGAAGAATTTCTATGCTTCTATCTATGGGTCCAGAAAACGAGCTGCTTTCAAATCCAAACCGCCTCAAAATATTATTGTCAAGAAACCCAAACTTGACTGCGCTTTTATTCAAAGTGACGACGACGACGACGAAGACGATGTATCCTCCAAGATTATCGGAAGAAAAACAAATAAAGAATATTCCTCCGGTATGCTTATTAATATTTCTGGTTATCAAAGTATTGATATAATCGGATCTGGAACTTACGGCGTTGTACACAAAGCTCGCCACTTGAAAACCGGAGAAATCGTCGCCATCAAACAACAGTTCAACGGAACTTCTATATCTTCCTTCCGAGAAACCGACGTACTCGAGTCCCTTCTTCCTCACCCTTCCATCGTCCGATTAAAGGAAGTTCTCGTCGGTAATGATTTTGACGACGAAGAAGAAGAAGACCCCGTTTATATAGTCATGGAGTATTTCGAACGTGATTTGAATAAGTACATCAAATCCAAGAAGAAAGACGAGCCCTTTATTATTGATCCGAGCGAGGTCAAGTGTTTGATGACGCAATTATTGGAGGGGGTGGGTCGAGTTTCTGCATTCGAATCAGTTGATGCATAGGGATTTGAAGCCGGGGAATATTCTCGTGAACAAGGACGAAAAAGGGATATTAAATTTGAAGATATGCGATTTTGGGATGTGCCGTTCGTTTGGAAGCAGGTCGGGATTGTATACACCGAGTGTAGGCACTAGTTGGTACAAATCTCCAGAAATTTTACTCGGAGCGAAAAAATATTCGAGTGCTGTGGATATGTGGTCGGTTGGTTGTATAATGGCGGAGTTGTTTACGGGACAAGTGCTTTTCAGAGGGGAATCTGAGTTGGATCAGATTAAGTGTGTGTATAGGGTTTTGGGGACTCCGAACGAGGATATCTGGCCCGGATTTACGAGTTTGCCGGGGAGTGTAGCTAATTTTGGTCAACTGCCTTGTACTTTGACACGAGACGAGTTTCCGATGCTTACACGAATTGGATTTGATCTGCTAAGCAAGCTTTTGAGTTACGATCCGGAGAATAGGATAACGGCTGAAGTTGCTCTTCGTCATGCTTGGTTCGAGGAGGATTAATTAACTAATTAAATTAGTTTGATCATGAATGTGGATTAGTTAATGTAATTATGAATATTGAATTATGGTTTTCATGAGGAATTTTGTTTGTGGTTCTGTTTCTACTGTAGAATTAAATACATTATGCTGTTTCAATATAAGATTATATGTCTAATGTTGCTTGTTTCTTCTTTCTTCTGACAAGGTTTTAGCATGACAAGAAAAAAAATCATAAGCTAATTTCCTTGCCAGTAAGAATAATTAGTGATATTTGTCATGCTGGAATTGTGAAACACACTAGAATCTGAGATTTTATTTCTTAGTATCTGCCCAGAAAAAATAAAAAATTAAATTCAAGGTTTTGTGACTGCTTAAGCATATTGGGTGAAATATAATAGTTGTGATCTTTTATTTACTCAGTAACACATATATACATATATATGTAGCACGGACACGGGAATGTGGATATGGGGAACTCTGTTTTCCAAAAAGTTGGATACGGGAATGTTGGGGAAACGCGTAAATAATAAAAATATAGGGGTGCATTCATAATTTCTAAAAAATATTATAATGTTTAATATCATTCCACATATTTGCATTGGGAGCATATAAATTTATTGTAGTATAAAATTAACATCTACAAAAAATATTAAAACTCCACTAGAAGTGAAAAGGAGGTATAATATTTCAGATTTTTTTAAGTGTATGTAATTCGAAGTATTTATTTAAAATGAAATTTGGATTTATTTTGCGGGGAAACGCGTTTTTAATTTTTTATTATTATCGGCAACATCCCGAAAACTTTTAAATATTTATGGAATTGGCCCCAAAACGTTTCCCACAGGTATCATGGAGTTTCGGTTTCCAAAATGTTTCCGATACATGAAAACGTGTGTGGGTTGAAGTTTCAGTGCATCATAGATACACATTGATATATGCAAAGTAAGTATAATGTTACGCACATATATTATAGGGTAAATTACGGTCCTAAAGTAAGTTTAAATTATTTATAAAAAAATTAAAAAAAAATTAAAAAAAAAAAAAAAAAAAAAACCATGTATTTGAGGAATTACAATTCCCCTCATCTATATATAGGGATGGATCGGATCGGATCGGATCGGATCGGAATAAGCCTTTTCGGAAAATTTCCAAAAAAAATCGGAAGTACAAAATCAATTCCAATTCCAATTCCAAATTTTTCGGAATCTAAAAACTCATTCCAATTCCAAAAGACCGGAAAATTCGGAATTTCGGAAAAAATCGGAAATCAAATAAGCTTTAAAATTTCAAAACTTAGCCGAGATTTTCTAAAATGTTCATAATATTTCAAAAATAAGAACATCCACGTCGATAAAAGTAAAACTAATAACTACTAAATTCAGTTAAAAAAAATAAAAATAAAAATAAACACAACATAATATCCAATAAAACTTCTAACAACAATTCATTATGTCAAAATTCTAAAACAAAACTTACATTTGTATTTTTCGGAAAAATAAGTATTATAATATATATTATTTATAGGTGTATTTTTCGGAAAAAAATCGGATTATTTCGGAATTAATTCCGAAATTAAAGTGGATCGGAAATTCCAAATTTATTTTATATAATTCCAATTCCAATCCGAAAAAATCGGAAATATTCGGAAATCGGAATTTCGGAAGTCGGAATGAAAAAAATTGTTCCAAAAATGGAACTTTTCGGATTGGAACCTGCGGAAATTGGAAATTCCGTTCCAACTTGCACCCCTATCTATATATTACCTTGCACATCCATTTTAACGAAGGGGTTTCCGTAAAAAAAATATCTAAATAAGAGAGTAATGATATGCATAATTGGGTCAACCCAGTGGGCCTATAAATTATTTACATACTGGGCCACAAACCCAATATCGAAGATCATTATCACCGAGGCCCAATCACCTTTAAGTAAGGTTTGGGCCCGACAATCTCAACTAAGCTATAAATAAAGGTTTGAACTCATTCCTTAAGGTACGTCCGATTAACTGAGCAATACTAAAATATGTATTATCTGGACTATTTATACTATCAGCACGTCTGACTTGAGCGTCGGAGGGGTTTCCGCCGGATCAACCCCCGGCTTAGTTTACGTGTTCTGTGATCACAGGTATCTCAAGGTCATCAAGCTCGTGAGCCAGTGATCCACTATGCTCTTCCAGCTCATCATAATTCAACTCTCTAAGGTGATCTAACTTTAGCATCATCATTTTGGCGCCGTCTGTGGGAAGGCAAACAAGATCACGTAGCGCGCAAGATGGCCTTGAGACTTCTGCTCGGGGGAGTGTGACACAGCTAACAGCTCTGGCTTGCCACTTCCTCCTCCCCATGCTCGGGATCCACCACAAGATCCTCCTCGTGATGTCCCACTAGATCATCAACAGGATCCACTTCTTCTCGCCCCTCGATCGGTTCAGACAACCGAGGAGGCCCTTCAACGCTAGTAAGGGTTATCGACTCCCTGGGGGTATACAGTGCCCCCAAAACATTTCGCTCGCCAAGGGTTATCGACTCCCTGGGGGCTTACATCTGGCCCCAAAATATTTCGCTCGCCAAGGGTTATCGACTCCCTGGGGGTATACAGTGCCCCCAAAACATTTCGCTCGCCAAGGGTTATCGACTCCCTGGGGCTTACATCTGCCCCCAAAATATTTCGTTCGCCAAGGGTTATCGACTCCCTGGGGGCTTACATCTGCCCCCAAAATATTTCGTTCGCCAAGGGTTATCGACTCCCTGGGGGTTTACAGTGCCCCCAAAACATTTCGTTCGCCATGGGTCATCGACTCTTTGGTGGCCTACTTCCGCCCCCCTCGAACGGTTCAGATAACCGAAGAGGACCTTCAGCGTATGATCGCCGAACCTTCAACAAGATCAACTTCTACTTGCTCCTCTAACGGTTCAGATGACCGATAAGGACCTTCAGCGTACGACCGCGAAAGTTTCAACTCGTGTTGCCACTTAAGCAATGACACAACCGTGCGCATCCACCTCAGACCATAGATCTCGAGCGCCTCATTCTAAAGTAAGGGGTTATCCCATCCCAAGGTGGGTATCACCCTTACCTTTTAACCCCAAGTGGGTGCACATCCCATCTCAAGAGACGAGTATAATCTCCCTACTCAAAAAATAGAAAATCTCCATCCCAAGGTGGGCATCACCCTTACCTTTCAACCCCAAGTGGGTGCACATCACATCTCAAGAGACGAGTATAATCTCCCTATTCAAAAAATAGAAAATCCCCATCTCAAGGTGGTCATCACCCTTACCTTTCAACCCCAAGTGGGTGCAAATCCCATCTCAAGAGACGAATATAATCTCCCTACTCAAGAAATAGAACATCCCCAAAGAGGTGAACATCAACCACCTAGAAAAAAAAAATGAAGAAAAAAGAAACAAGAAAAAGAAGAAGAAGAAAAAAGAAGAAGAAAAAAGAAGAAGATGAAGAAAAAAGAAACAAGAAAAAGAAGAAGAAAATAGAAGAAGATGAGAATAAAAAAAGAAGAAGAAGAAAAAATAGAAGAAGATGAGAAAAAGAAGAAAAAAGAAGAAGATAAAAAAAAAAAAAAAAAAAAAAAAAAAAAAAAAAAACAAAGAAGCCAAGCCAAGGCAAGCCAACATCCAAGCCGAGCGCGCAAGCCACACAACCTTCTCCTCGAGGCGCGCGCGCGTCAGAGAAAAAAAATAAAAAAAAATGCAAAAGTGCTGACAAAGCATGCGCGCGTGTAGCACACGCGCCAGACGCGCGCCGCTTAGTTTCCGCCGGATCAACCCCCGCTTAGTTTACTTGTTCTGTGATCACAGGTATCTCAAGGTCATCAACCTCGTGAGCCAGTGATCCACTATGCTCTTCCAGCTCATCATAATTCAACTCTCTAAGGTGATCTAACTTTAGCATCATCAGAGAGGTTTTGTCGTAAATTACCCATGTATAATATAATGTATAGAATAAACAAAACATAACCCCTTATTTATATAGTATTTAGTTATTCGATCAATCATATTTTGGCCTAACACCCCAACTCATATTTAAAAATATCTAGAGAAGCTGAGTCATGAATATGATATGAACCAAATTATAAAATAATTAAGAAATAATCTAAAGCCATCAGAAAAATAATAAAATATGTTTGTTAATTGCAAGTGGCGCTGATGGAAAATCGGATAACTGATCAGAGCTTCAAAGTAGAAGCTCCAACGGATAAGAACCAAACACAGACCCGAAAATTCATCGTCTCCATCTCTGACACGTGTCACCAGATCAACGCCTTTCCACGACCAGGATCTGTCGTCAACCGCCTGCCCACAGAAACTAACACGCACCCGCGTAGCACCGGAACAAAAAAGGCATTATTTTATTATTTCCACTAGTACTGTAAAGAGCATATGATTGGGGTTTGTTTCTTTCTTTCGGTGTTCCGTCAACTTTCAACTCTCCCCCGCCCAGCTGATAGTTGTTTTATTTGAAGAGATTGTTTTAGAGAGAGAAAGTGGAGAGAGATGGTTATGGAGGAAAGTGAAACGCCGAGAAGCCCGGAAGCGAAACTGGGTATGCAAGTTGAAGATCTGTGGGATGTACAAGAGCCACAACTCAGCCCTACTGATAAGCTCAACGCTTGTTTTGAAAGCATCCCTGTTTCTGCTTTTCCCCATGCTCCCTTATCACAAGGTTTTTTAATTTTTTGTTGAATTTGATCTATGATTTTTCAGATAATTGATTTGAATAATTACATTAAATTTGGTTGTCTCGTGTTTAATTCTGTTACTCACACTTTATGATGCTAACTGAATCTGACACAAATGATTAATATTTGTATGAAGTAATTCTGACGTAATTGATTATGGGTTTGTATTTGTGTATCTAGTGTTGTTATTTTCTTTCTATGTGTGTGTGTATTTGGTGAGTTGATTATGTGATCAAGAAAATTAATTTTGGATCATCTACTTAAAAGGGGTGGATTTGTTTTGGGGGGAATTTGGGGATTAAATTGACTCAGATTTGAAGGAAATTAATTATAATTAGGGGAAATTACGGCCACGCCCAAATTACGAAACAACCCCTCCTGATTGGATAATTACAACCACCCCTTAACTATGTATTGTCTTACTAAAGAAACCCTCCTTCAGTAGGTAAATCTGACACGTGGACGTGTAAGACAGCACTTAGTTGAGGATTGGTTGTAAGTACCCAAACACGAGGGGTTTTTTCGTAATTTGAGCAAACTTCAGTGGTTGCCGTATTTTGTCCTTGTATTTAATATGGGACGATTGCTTGTTCGCAATTATATGAACACACTACTTGGTTTATGTTTGTCTCTCTAGTATTAAAGATAGTTAGTACCTCCAAATCAATTTTAATATACTGGAGGCCTCGTTTGGTTGGGGAGATTATCCAATAACTTCTGGGTCGACCCGGAAATATTAATAATACAATTGTGTTTCAAAATAACCTTTATTTTTTCTTAATCCTATTTTGGCAACCAAACGAGGCTGTATGAGGACATGTTTTTCTGTTGGAACTTACTTTCGTTATATTGGGCAGTTATTGAAATAAGTTCGGACACGAGTCTAGCGGAAGCTGTCAAATTACTTGCACGTCACAAAGTACTCAGTGCTCCCGTCGTAGATGTGAAAGCGCCCGAAGATGCCAGCTGGATCGACAGATACATAGGCGTCGTTGAATTTGCTGGCATTGTTGTGTGGATCTTACATCAGGTTTTCTTGAAATTTCGAATTATTCATGCATACATATATCTTGGATTAGATTAAATTGTTGGGAATTATGTTGAAGATGTAATTTTGATAAGTGTTGTGTCAGTCGGAAAAGCTGGAAGGTAGTTCAGCGTTTGATTCGGCCATGAATGGGTCGGGGGATGATATCGGACCGGCAGTTGCAGCGGCAGCCGCTAGCGGGATGTCTTCACCGAGGTTTAAAAGCATGCACCCGGATTCTCCTACTGCTACTTGTGGAAAGTTTTTCGAGACTCTTACTTCCTCTGACTTCTACAAAAACACTAAGGTTTTCTTTTTTATCCTATTTCGACTCATTATCATAAAGTCTAGGGGTGGAAATTGGAACAAATTTTTGAATTCTGCCGATTCCGATTCTAAAGTTCATTTTGAATTCCCAAGGTTCTGGTTTTCGATTTTTTTCAATATTTTTTACGGAATTCAAATTCGTGTTAGATGCAGATTTCTGATTCGATTTTAATTTCCAAAAAAATATACTTATAATATCATCATTATTATATCTTTTATACTATAGGTGACCAAAAATTCGGAGATTGCAAATTCCGCCGATTCAGATTGGAAATGTTTTTCGATTTTTTTTCATTCCAATTTCTGATTTTTTTTGGAATCGAACCGAAATTAGTTTTTCACTTCCAAAAAAATTTGGAATGTTTCCCCGAAAGTGCTAATTCCGATTTTGGAACAGCATTTTTCATTCCGAATTCCGAATTTTTTTATTTCCGTTTTCCTACCTTTTGAGGAACGGAATTATTGGAATACATATTAGACTCAAATTTCCTATTCGATTTTAATTTTCGAAAATACAGTTATAATATCAATATTATTATGTAATTTATATTGCTGGTAACCGAAAAATTGAAAATTCCCGAATCCCGCTGATTCCGATTGGAAAATTTCCGATTTCGGAACAAGTTTTTTTTATTCCAATTTCCGTTTTTTCTATTTTTTTTGGAACAAAATTGGAATTGATTTTTCACTTCCGAAAAAAAATGGATTCTTTTTGGAAAGTGCAAACTCTGATCTGATCCGTTCGATTTCCACCGCTGCACCAAACCCTTCTTTCCTAAACTAAGTGTGTGTGTTTTAATAAATGAATAAACAAACAGGTTGGTGATATATCAGGATCTTTCCGGTGGGCCCCGTTTCTCGCGTTGCAAAAGGCCAACTCGTTCTTAACAATGCTCCTACTCCTGTCCAAGTACAGAATGAAGAGTGTTCCTGTCGTTGATTTAGGTGAAGCAAAAGTCGACAACATCATCACTCAAAGCGCCGTTATACACATGCTCGAAGAATGTGCCGGCCTTCATTGGTTCGAAAGCTGGGGTTCGAAAAAGCTGTTCGAATTAGGTCTTCCCTTAATGAAATCCAGCCACATAGTCAAGGTAATTAATTAACCGGCAATAAAAAATACATATTATTATTTAGTGATTTGTGAATTGAATTTTGTTGTGTATATATTTATGTGATGTTATAATTTGGCGTGCGCAGGTGTACGAGGACGAGCCTGTACTGCAGGCGTTTAAACTGATGAGGCAGAACGGAGTTGGAGGTGTACCGGTGGTTGCAAGTGGCGGAAGTAAGGCGGTTGGTAATATTAGCATTAGAGATATTCAATTCCTTCTCATGGCACCGGAAATCTACAATGAATACAGGTTTTTGTATCGATTATATTTCTCCACTAACCTTTTTTTATTTTAAAAAATGTTTCGATTTACTTTCTTCGTAATAGTAGTTGAAATATATAAGGGTTGCAGCTTAATTTAGTCAACACTTGACAGTGAACTGACAACGATTTGTTAGGTAGATTATTCGGACTAGGGGTGAAATTTACAAATTGATTTCCAATCTCCGCCGGTTTCGATTCGAAAAGTTCCGATCTTAGAACAACTTTTTTTGTTCCAGTTTCCATTTTTTCCAAAAGAAAAAATGTTGGAATTGGAATTATATAAAATAATTGGACTTTCTGATTTCCGGTCCAATTTTAATTTCCGAAGTAATTCCAAAATTTTATATCTTTTTTTCCGAAAATACGCTTATGCTTTTATGAACAATGTTTATTTATTTTAGTTAGTGCAAATTAATAAACATTTAATTATATTTTTACTTTTTGAGCCATGTTGAGGAGTTAAAAGTCTATCATATTTTTTTCTCTTTGCTATTTTATTCACAAAAGGCCTTAGTTTCTTTTCCTATGCCCGTTTCTTCAACTCATTCGCAAAAAGTCCGAAACTTTTTAGAACTTGGGTGGTTTCCAAAATTCCAAAAGTTCAGAAACTATTGGAATCAAAATGGATTTCTAGATTCCGAAATCTTCGGAATTGGAAATTGAAGTAGTTTGTACTTCTGAAAAAGAAAATCGAAATTTTCCGATCCGTCCGACTTTCGCCCCTAGTTATGCCCGACTTGTAGATGCCACACCGCCATAGGTTTTACGGCTTACATGTGGATGTATGTGTGCAAAAACGTATAGTAATTAAAGAAGTGCATGTGTAGGGTTGATTGTATATACTAATCGATAATCTTAAGTCCTAATCATCTCAAATAATTCGTTAGATATTCCACTCAACTTGTCACTATTTTTAATAATACAGATCTATCACTGCGAAGAACTTTGTGACGACAGTGAGAAGGTATCTAGAAGAGCATCAAAACGAGTCGCCGTTTCTGAGCGGTATGGTCACATGCAAGAAAGACGACACACTAAAAGAAGTTATAACGAAACTCGATTCTATGAAGATCCACCGTATTTATGTGGTGGACGAAGATGGAAGTTTGGAAGGAGTTATTACGCTGAGGGACATAATATCGAAGCTCGTGCACGAGCCTCGGGGGTATTTTGGGGATTTCTTCGATGGGGTCTTGCCCCTGCCTGCCAACAGCCGGGTCTAATAAGACCTCACTTTGCTATATATCTAACTTTGTGTTTTTTCGAAAATAAAATACGTGTTTCGAAACGAAAGTGTTTTGATGTGAGACTTTTTTTCTTGTAAGTATAGGTTGATTTTTGTCTTGTCTAATAATGGTGTCTTAAAAGTTTGTTGAGGACCATGTTATTTTGTTTGGAAGATTCTTAATTTGTTATCTACATTGTCAGCTTTTTCTTGCAAAGAATCGATCAGCGTTTACCAATTCGTGGAAATCGAATCCATATATATTCGGGAAAAAGAAAAAAAAAAGTAGATCCACATTGTAAATTATCTTGCCCATTAGATGATTGAATCATCGAGTTTGCTTGATTTTGTTTGATCGAATATATTAGATCGTTGTTTCGATCATGCCCTTTTCTTACGTTTGTTTTATAACAGAAATCGTGTTTTTTTCTTCTGGCAGAGAATTTGAACTTTGTTTTCATCAAGATGGTTAACTAAGTTGCTTATTTGAATTTGATTACCCCTATGTCGATTTAAAACTAATGTGGGCGTCTCGTAAAATGGTTAGAAGACTTATTCGATACTTGATACAAGACTAATCTCCAAAAAGCTCGTTTGAACTCGATTAATGAACATTGAACACATGTTTCCGTTTGATGTCAATTTGTGTTCAGCTCGTAAAAAGCAACTCAATTGCTTATCAAAATCCATTGAAATCTTGAACAAACTTAAACGATTATATATTCAGCTTCGATTGAAATTTGGAATACTCGTCCCGAATCCAAGCAAAATACCAAAAATAGTTTTCGATCACTACCCTCAATTAGTCAATTATATAAAAAATATATTTAAAAAAAAAAAAAAGCAAAATAACAAGATGGTTTTATTCGGCTTCACATAAGTTAGCGCGACCATCCTCCGTGACATTTTGAGCATCTTTTCCAAACCAATTATTTATACTTCCTCCGTTCCGAAATAATTATCGTTTTTCAGTTTTGCACAACTGTTAAGAATTTCAATAAATGTTTCTCGATTTCAGGAAAAACACATTAAAAGACTAAAATAACCTTTTGATTGTTTAATGACATGATAGAGAGAATTAATATTAGATTTGAATAAATATGGGTAAACAGGAAAAAAAAAAAATGCAGAATTGAAATACCAAAGTGAAAAAAAATATTTCTCTAAAGTGACGGTTATTGTGAAAGGATGAGGGAGCATAATATACGAAAAACAACATCTTGTCCAAAATCCTATTCCACCGACTATATATACTTTACCTTAAGATTGGAAATCGAATTCAGTTTTCTGGAGAGTTAATTAGAGGAGAAGAGAGAAGAAAAATGGCATCTCAGACAGACAGACTCTATTGCTGAAGATTCCAGAGAGAGATATACCTATCACTTGGACATCGATACGAACAAAAAGAAGACATGAAATAGGAAGATGAATCGAGAGAGAATGAGATTTTTTTTTTAACAGGATATACTTAAAACTGGAGCTATAGCGCAATAGTCTGCATACTCAAAATCGAACCCTTATCACCATAAAAGCAAATAAGCCATTTGACTAGCTACTTACCAGGAATCAAATTCCATTACTAGAAGATTCCGAAAGACCGAAAGTTTCTACATAAAATAAAGCAAACAGCCAATCGAAGCCAACGTTTGAAATCATTAAGGAACTGAAGATAAACAGGGTATATTCTTCTCCACTCTCCACAAACAAACAGAGCAGTTGGAGTAGTTGCCGTTTGCATAAAAAACGGGACAAACGACGTAACACTTCTCCCGGTAGTGCATAAAAGAAACGACAAAAAGAGACAACCGACTCGACAGACATTGGTGTACGCTCAATAGCACAACAAACAGATCAGACTAAAAGAAATCTCCTCTTCCTCTTCCTCTTCCTCCTCTTCTTTCTCTTCAACACAAAACAAGCATATACGACTTATACATCTCCATACACAATAAAAATCCCAAAAATCGAGAAAGAACGAAACTATCCTACTAGGCTAGGAAATTCAGGATAAAACCACATTTTCATACACCAAAAACGACCAGTCTACAAAAGTCAAAGTCTTACACAGTAATACAAATGATTATAAGAAGCTGAGTCGAGCAACTTTCAGAAACGAAAAAAAAGGACAAATCATGCCAAGCTACTATCCAGTCCGACTCTAAATGGTATTCATGAAAGAAATACACGATACATATTCAGTTCCACACATATTACAAGGTGAATGTACAAATTTTATTACAGTATAAAAAGGTGAGGATATCTTTCACAAAATTTGCGTTCAACACACATCCAACCAACATGACAGACATAAATACATCACCAAGCTGAAAGTCAAAGTCTCGCACTATTCCTCGATGAAACCAGAAAGCATACCTGTCACCCGAGTCTTGTGAACTTTTAGGAGTTTTTTCTTCTTAGATGGTGCAGAATAAGGGGTGTTCCTTCAAACAGATCCAACAAATAGCCCTCCAAATCCTCGCCATTGTATTTTATGTATTTTCCTGCATGCCTCCCACTTTCCAGGTGACTTCCAAACCTTCCCAAAAACGAGCGATAAGCTGGAATCACTTTTTCGGAAATGGATATCCTAAGTTCTTCGCGGAGCTGAGGATCCGGAACCTTCCAGGCTGTCTGCATCCTGTAAATGTCTTCAAAACAAGCGTTGAAATTCTTAAACCTCTCCTTCAACGCCACCTTTGATGCATTACTTGAGCTCCCACCTATTCCTTCATCCTTCAAACAAGATAAGACCTTGCTCCACGACGCTCTTAGGTACTGTGTAGCGTACTGCCGAACCAGTCCTCTGCGTTTCTTAACCCAGTTATCACCCAAGAGTTTTCGCAGATCGGAGTCCTTCACTTTCTGCACAATGTAGAGTATATTGTTCATCAAGAATACATACTGCAATGCAGCATCATCGTACATTTTCGATTTCTCCTCAATGTTTGACTCCAAAGATGTAATCAATGCCGACATACGGCGAGCAATGAAGGACAGGGTTTCAACATCAGCATTATTATCGGTAGTTTCCCTCGCTTGCTGGCCCGACTCAGCCTCCACATTCTCCAAAAGTGAATTGAGAGTCCCTCTATAATCCACAAGCAATTTTGTATAATTCATTACGTATCGACCCAGCGGATGAATCTCGCCATTCGGTAAAGGTTTCCTAGAAGTCTCCCCTTGAACTGCACTCTCAAACTCCACGAAAGTCCCGATAGCAGCATCACCCAACCCATCCAACAATCCCTTGGCTTCACTGCACACCATATCACCAGCATCTTCGTCCATAAACAGCTCCTGTAGATCCGGCAGAACTTGATCCAATGCATCATACATATCAAGAATCCTAAACAATTTCTCCGCAGACCTCTTCCCTATAGCAACAGCCTCCCCGAAATTCAACAACTGCATCACGCAACCTTTCGAAGCTTCAAGAAAGCAAACTTCTTTAATCAGATCAGACCCAGCGAAAATCTGCTCGCATAAATGCTTCTCACTTGACAAAAGACCTCGGACAACTACTTTAAGAGCTTGAACCCATTTCTTCATCTTATCGTCCAAGGTCCGCCAGTCAATCTTCTGAACCTCCTCAATGCTCAATTTCTCCACCCCAAGAATCGCCATACATTCATCAAGAACGTCACGGCGGACATTACAGTAGACCTGGCAGCATTCCTTTTCGTACCCAGATCGGATCATCCGATCCGCAATCTCCCTCAGCTCAATCACAGCATCCGGGTGGATCAATTCAAGGCACATGTCATCCCCACCAAAGCTCACACCCCTGCCATGGCTGTGACGGCTGTACCGCCCGCTGCTCAGGTCATCGAGACTCTCGCTGGCATCATCATTGAAGAATTCGGTGGCGGCGATCGCGAGAGCGGCGGCGGAGGAGGAGAGGGAGGAGCGGTGGAGCCTGTCGGTGTCGAGGGGGACGGTGTTCTGGATCAGCACGTGGCGGAACTCTTCCTCCAATCGAGTCATACCGATTTGCAGGGCGCTGACGGCGCGATCCATGACAACATCGCCGGCTTCGACGGCGTTGAGGTTGCACTCCTCGGTCAACTGAATCATCTCGTCAACCGCCAGCAAGTACTCGTCGGAATACTCAGTGGAATAGTCGTCGTTCAAAATGACCCGCTCGGCCTCGAGGAATCGGGGATCCAAGGGCTGCGATTCGGCCGCCGCCGCCGCCGCATCGGCGGCGGCGGCGGAGGAGGACGGATTGTCGTCGGAGGAGACGAAGGAAGAGAGGTTGGAGAGGCGGTTGTCGAAGGCGGAAAGGATGAGCAGCATGTCCTCCGTGTCGGAGGAGTTGCTGCCGAGGGACTGCACGATCCGCTGCGCGGTGGCCAAAACCTTATCCTGGCCTTGGAACGTCGCCGCCATCTTCGGTTTCCGATCAATTCCTCCCCCTGTTGATGTATCTGTGTGTAGATCGATTGAAGAATTAGGGTTTGGGATTTAGGGGAGGGAGAGATGAGGTTGAAATCGAATAGTTCAAATGTTCCGAGTGTTCATTTTTTTTTTCTCGATTGAAATTGGGGATATATGATTGATTAATTGATTTGGGGAATTGGAGAAAATCGGAATAGGGATAATGTAAAAGGCCGTGTGTGGGGGTGGGGGGGTGTTTGGTTAGGGGCTGTAATCAATCCTGATGGTGGTTAGGCCGCCTTGATTTGATACATTAGGCGCCGGGGGTCAGGAAATGTGGATTGATTGGAATTAATTATTAATTTATTAATTATTAATTATTATTATATAAACAAGATATGTATGTATGCGTACGACTACAGCTTTGGACTTTGGAATGTTTGACTCTGCTATTTAATTTTAGGATAAATTACAACCGTCCCCTGAGGTTAGGTCTATTTTTGAAACAACCCTTCACTTTTTCATAATTACATATACTCCCTTGAAATTTGTAAATTTATTACATTAACGCCCTTTTGTAGGGGTGGATGTAAGAAATTTACAAACTGTAGGGGTCTGGATATAATTTCTAAAACATGAGGGGGGTTTTCATAAAATTGACTTTACCTTAAGATGTCGTTGTAATTTATTTTTTTAATCAAATGTCTCCAACATTGATTTTTTTGAATTCAAACAGTTGTAGTTTTTAGACTTTGATTAATTGTTGAAATTGAGTTCGAGTAACTTAATTATTTTGTAAAATTCAGTTTTTAGTTTTAATTATGAAATAATGTTGATTTGATTCATCTACTGTGTAGACAAGTTTTAATTATGAAATAATGTTAATTATAAATACAAATTCTATTACAAATGAAAAAATAAAAAAATAAAAATATGAAACAAAAGGCAGAATCAAGAAAAGGAAATTACAGAGGCAAAATTATTGAGCTGAAGTATATATATGAAACAAGTGCCACCAGCATAACATTAAACATAATTGATTAAAGTTTAGCGCAAAAAAACGACTACTAAATCTCCCAAAGATCGGAAGCAGGGTCGAAGAAGCGCCACCTGGCACCTGAAGCCACACCGATCGCAGATCGCGCAAGTACAATTGAGGCACCTCAAATGTAAAAGTGAACTGAGGTAAACTGCACAAGGTAAAAACAAAAGTAAACGAAAAAAATTATAGAAACCAAACTGTCAGTGTCGAATTGCAAATAAACGCCCCTTAAACATTATCTAACAAATTAATGAATTACGGCTTCACCTTTCTCATTGGATGCTTTTAAGCCACGTTAGAATTATGAACTACGTGTCTCTCTTGTGTTTCACCCTGACGAGAAAAAAAAAAAAAAAAAAACACCGTCGGATAGGAATATGAAAAACGAGAGCAACTGCAGTCACAACGCAAGAAGAGACTTACAGGTTCAGCCATCTGGTCTTCTATACAATACATGGACTTCAACATCATCTCCATAGTATCTTTCGCCAGCTGGAATTTCACGTCTCTTTCGCCCAAGTTCGTCTGACCATCATTCTGAAGCTGCAGAAGTCAAACAAGCTCCTTTTGTTGTTTTTTTTTTTTTTTTCTTTTTAACGTATATCTCATGATAAAGGCCAAAGTACCTTCAAGTTAATAACAGCCGAAGGCTCCGTCTGTTCGACATTCTGATTTGCCATGTTCCATGTCATTGATTTCAAACGGGGCAAGATGACCTACACAGAATTATGTTGGTAAAATAAATAAATAACGGAATGAAGACACGTAATTATTTTAAAGGTATTTATCATTGGAATAATTTGCAGTTTACTTTCGTTACACTAAACTTAAAAGTATCTCACCTCGTCATTTGCTATATCCTCTCGCCACTCTCTTTGGAACTTTTGGAGTAGAAGTGTCAATAACCTCTGCAATTCAGGCAGGACTTCGGAAGGGAACAATTTCTGAATTTCGTCTTTGTTAACATTGTCATAAACGCACCTTCGGATCAATACTCGTAAGCACACTAATAACTGAAAATAAAAATAGATTTTTTTTTAATAATTATACCCCATCTTAAGCCACACACGAACATGTAATTTGTCAAAGTCTTTCAATAAAACAGTGTCATGTTAGACAATTCAAAAACTGGGCTGCGTTGTTATGTATTTATTATCGAGTAAACACAACACAATCAGAGTAGAATGTCACCCCAGTGGGCCCTACTTTCATTCTTCGGAAGCTGAAAGCTACACATATGGAAGGTTCTTTAAACATACCACTAGTTCTTTAAATGGTTTTTTATTTTATTTAAAAGAATAAAAAATTGTAAGGTTAATTTCCGGTTTTAGATGAATTTCATCCTCCTCTATTTAGAAAACTGTACTACCAGAAACTTAGAATCTTTACCAAAGGCGATTTTCTTGAACTTCAACAATAACGAATAAAGTGGTCACAAAAGCTATAACCATAACCAGGGAAGAAAACCCTTCATCAATAGCGGGAGCAATGTCCGGTTCAATCTTCGTGAGAATTAAGAAAGATGGAGATTTTATCTTATACCAGTTCTCGAATTTCTGTTTACTGAAACGTGTATGCGGTAATTTCAGGAAGACCACTTGGGAAAACTTATAGAAACCTTCTCTCGTGTTCCTCATCAAGAACGAATAATTTTGATTCTTCGAATATTCAATCTATTAATTAATATCGAACCTCCCAAAACGATGGAAGCATAATCTTCTAAGCTAACTGACTCAAACAAAATCTTGAAAGAATTATTAAAAGTCCTATGGAAAAAGGGCAATACACCAATTACTCAATCGTGCAACGTTTACAAAATGATTAGTCCGCGAGATTTGGCTTTACCCTGTCAATACAAAGGACTGACGGTGGACAAATTATATCTTGACACCTCTAAATGACTCTGTTAAAGATTTCATTGGCTACAACAACGTTTGAAGGACGTCAGCCACTCAACCACCACACACCTTGTATAAATCGGCGTAGTTTTCCTAGAGGCGGTAAATTTTCTTGGTTACCGTTTCGACTAGCAATATCCCTCCTATACAATATTCATCTTATTATTGTAATTTTCTTTTTAATAACGCACTCTCCGAATCACTTATCTCAATTTTTTTTACAGAAAATGCATACTCCTACTGTGTAACCGTATACCTTTACGATTTAGCATTTAAGGCCTCGTTTGGTTGCCAAGATAAGATTAAATAATCTAATGAAACTCAATTATATTATTGAACCTTCGATGATCCAATAAAAAACATTGCCTAGAAGGCAAGATAAGCCATGATAACATAATATTTGCGGGTCGACCCGGCAAGTTATCGGAGATACCAAACACCAAACAAAATCCAATTAGTTAGTTAATCATGGCTAATCTCTCAAACCAAACGAGACCTAAAGAAATGAGGTATTTATGCAGCAGCAGCAGCAGACATTGCAAGCTACAAGTTCATGCCCCAAAAAAGAAATTAGGGCTACAGCATTTGATGAAAATCTTCTTCAAAAATCCAATCAATTAGAAAATTAATCTCAATGATTTAGCAACTAAACAGGGAAATTCACTTCTTCCTTACAAAAAAACGCAGCGCAATATGAACAGATATATATCAGGCATTAAATCAAGAGGGGAGAGAGAAATATATATATACATATATATATACTTACAGGGTCGAGGTCGGAATCGGTGGGGAGTTGAAGGATATCTCGGAAAATTTGGCGGTCGGCGGAGTCAAGGCCGGTGCGGCGGGTGCGCCAGAGGGCTTGGAGTAAGTACTCAACGGAATCTTTGGAGTTGGCTCTCACTAGAAGCGGCAAATGCCCCCACATACTGTGATTCCCATCTCCCATTCAATTCATATTCATTCTCTCTCTCTCTGCTTTTGCTGCTGATTATATTGATTTAGAACAAGCAGCACTCCCAAATAAAATTAATACAGTTTTCGTCCCTCAAGTTTCCTTATATTTTAAAAATTCAACACTTTTAGTCAATTCCGTCAATTTTCTGTTAAAACTAACATAATCAAGCGTGTGCCCATCACTAACTTAATTTGATATATATATATATATATAGGGTAAATTACAACCAACCCCTGAGGTATGGTCAATTTACGAAAAACCCCATTTTGTTTAGATAATTACAATCACCCCTCAACTCCTCAAATTTAGTGGAATCTTCGAGATTATATGGAATATTATCACTTTTGTACCCGTTTTATCCCATTCGAACTCTACATTTTGAAGCAAGATGATCATAATATGTGTTTTTTTGGCTTGTATATATCAGATTGTGGTCCATCAGAAACTGTATTTTTACACATAACGAGTACAAACTAGAGCACATTCCACAAAATCTAGATGATTATGTTGAATTTGACACCATAAGGGTGGAGGTGTAAGAAAAAAACATAGTTGGGGGTAGATGTAATTATCCAACCAAGAGGGATTTTTTTGTAAATTAACCATACCTCAGTGGGGTGTTTGTAATTTACCCTATATATATATATATATATATATATATATATATATATATATATATATATATATATATATATATATATATATATATATATATATATATATATATATATATATATATATAATATAATGGAAACTAAATCTGAGTATATTGTTGCAACAAAAGCTTTAAAAGAAACAACTTGACAAAAGGTTTGATTTCTGAAATTGGATTTATTGGTAAAAAAAAACGGTGGTAGTCTTTTTTTGATAGTTAATCTGGAATTTAGCTGTTCAAAAATCCTATTTTCCATGAACGAACAAAATATATTGATGTATAATTTCGTTGTACTCAAGATATTATGGGAAAATGATTAATTGGTCTTGAGGAAATCCCATTTGAGTTTATTTCAGCTAATATGGACACAAAATGTCTTTATATTGAGAATTTTGCGTTCTTGTTTAAAAATATTGGACAAATTTTGTCGAACTTGAAAATTGGTTCTAGTTGTGTGCAGTTTTTGTGACTGATTGGGTACCTTTTCTGTTTGAAAAATCAGTATATGTGTGATTTCCGTGCTTTCTTTGTGATTGTAAAAACCAAAATATGCTTGAACTGAGTGTGTGTGATCAAACATATTAAAAACAACAACGATGATCCATGCCTAAAATGTTTCAATAATCCACTTGGTCCCAGGTGGAGATTTGTTGAACTTTTTAGACCCAATGGATTAAGTTATATCCAGTCCATTTATTCATCTTCACCTGAACGAAGCTCACTAGTTCGGTCAAACCATTATAAGGCTATTCACTTTGATCCTGACCATTTATCTCACTGTTCAATTGAGGTATTTAAACTTTCGCCTCTCTATGTCTTGCCTTAATTTTTTGTCTTCTCTCTTTCTCCTTTTTTGTTGTACCACCACATTCAATTTTTCTTGTCTGCTTCCACCAATACTTCCGATGACAATAACGATGGTTGTACCTAAACTACCTCATTTTGAGACCATTCTACTTTGCCTATTGTGAGTTTCTGAGATAGAGAGAAAAAAACACCTTACAATTTGAAGTTTGAATCTGGTTTCTTCAGATCTTCGTTCTTTGGTGAGTGAAATCCACCTCTTAGTGGGAGAAACACGAGAGTTTAACACTGGAAGGTTATTGGGTTATGGGTGAGAGAGTTAGGTCAAGGTCTGAGTGACTTTGCCCAATTTAGGATTTTCGAATTTTGGTGCTCTATGTTGGGATGGTTTTGGTGCCAGTACCAATGGATTATAGACGAGATTGTGACACTGGAAACTGAGCAATAAACAAAAATTTTAGCCCCTTCATTTGTTGAAGAGTTGTTGTTCATAGCTTTTTTGTTTTAAGTTCGTTCTTTCATATATCTTGTTTCGTTTTAGTTGATTTGTAATCCGCTGAACCCTTTCCCATAAGGTGATAATATGTTCTATATTCAGTTTGTAAGATCTACTTCATATATATGGGTTCCCAATATTGATATCAGAGGTCGTTGTTGTTGATGCGAGGCTCATATGAAAGGAGTACAAGATCCAATTGAATCTTGCTCAAGTAGTGTTCTTTTCCCCTTCTCTTTACTTTCTGGTAAAATATCTGGAGACTTGTGTTGAGCCCGAAAGGTTCCACTCCTCCTCCGCTGCAAGTCTGTCTAACACACAGATTAATCGAAATCTTGCTCTCGAGACTCCCTACTCCAAACCTCCTTGTCCGAACAGTCAAGTGTCTTAGGAATCTAGTTAGACGGGATTAACTAGAAAGGTGCTAGATTTCGGAATTTAATGTTGAAACTAATGCACTTTGGTATTCATGTATATTAATATTCATGTACTTTAGTATTCATGCATTTCCATATTCATGCACTTTAGTGTTCATGCACTTGGTAGTTTGAAAGTCCATTTTAGTTATCTAGGCAAGAGTTTTAAGAGTCATTTTATTATCTATTTAAAGGGTCTTTACCTTTGTAATTTATAACCCAATAAATCAAGAATTCATTAGAAATAAAACTACTAGTAAACTCTTTCTTATATTTCTGATGATTCTATATATAGATCACCTTAAGTAGTCGAGATAGAGTTAGCTGGGAGAGCAAAGTGGATCACTGCTCACGTCCTAGATGGTCCTGAGATACCTGCGAACGGAGAACACGTGAACTAGGCCGGGGGTTGATCCGGCGGAAACCCCTGCGACACTCAAGTCAGACGTGCGGATAGTAGAAATAATTGAGAGAATGTGAATTGTAGAATTGGCTCGATATAGGGCCTGCCTTTAATAAATGAATCATATCGTTATTTATACCTTAGTTGAGATTGTTGGGCCCAAACCTTATTTAAAGGTAATTGGGCCGCGGTGGTAGTGGTCTTCAATATTGGGCTCGTGGCCCAATAGGTAAATAAATTGTAGGCCCATTGGGTTGGCCCAATTAGGCATATCATTAAGCCCCCCACTCTCGAGTCGATGTGGGGCAATGTCGGAATGAGTTACAGATCGTGTCGAGAGTAGATCAGTGTTGTAGTGTTACGTTAATAGTTGGCGTGGCGTGGAGAAATAAGAATTTGTATTTATCCGTTTCAGAGCGCGCGCAATTTGGTGAGATGTGTTGGAGAGCACGCGCGATTCGGTGGAACGCGTTAAATTTTGCGCGCGATTTGAAGAAGCGCGTAAAAATCCGTACGCAATTTAGTGGAGCGCGTTGAAATTCGCGGGTGAATTGATGTAGAGAAGTAGCTGACGAGCCGGTTGGTGAAGCCGCGCGAATTAGGGTCGCGCGACTTGGAGCTGTGCGAATGGGCTGTGATAGAGGAGAGCCGCGTGCTATGCACGAGATTTACTTCTCTTTTTTTTTTTCCTGAATAGCACGTGGCCCGAGGGGCGCGAAATTGTAGGTTCTTCATTTTTTCTTCATACTTGGAGTATATGGGTTTGCCCACTACTATTTCTTTTGACTTTTATATTATACGACATTGTCATTGGTTTGACGCGTTGCTTGTATGTTTTTACATTTAGTATTGTGCGTGATGTACTTGATGAGGGGATCAGTCTCTCAAGATTTTTTGATGAGGATCGTGCCCCTTGTTAGACCTCATGGGTCGTAACTATGTTAAGACCGTGGCCACGTTTTAAATGTAGGACCCAATGAAGAAAAATAGAGAAGTTTATGAAATCAAGCTGACCAGGCCATATAGATTATCATAACATCTCTAAGTGTTCTCAAGGTTAATGTTGACTTGAGCTAATAATTATGTAGTGGTAGAGCAATAACACGAGTGTAAGGGAAATAATTTGTTTTATTCATTGCTTGAAAGAGTGAAGGTTACAAGCCTACTTTAGGTGAATGTGACTAAACAAGTAGGAAGCGAATCGCTCGAAATAATTAAACTTGTACTAAGTAGATGACGTAGGTGTTTCGTCCAATTGATGTAGAGAGGTGAGGGGATGCATCATCCTTAAGGTAGGATAGCCCCTCAATTTAGAATGATGCGATCACTAACAATGTTATGGGCTCGAGAGACTCCAACCGTCATTGGCATCATTGGAAGTCCAGGGATGTGGAAGGAGGTTGTCAATGAGATGTCGACGATTGTCGTCGGCCATCTTGTCGTCGGGCGTTGAAGTGATCTTCATCTCTTTTCCTCTTGGGAGGAGGGAGGGCCGAAGCCTCTTCGATGCGCACGTGTTTCTCAGCGCGACTTAGTAGCTCTTCCAGAGTGGTTGGAGGTCTTCCTGCAATAGATTCCTTGAATCTATCTTCTTTCAAGTTTTGTTAAATGATTCCAGAGAGCATGCTTCCTCCCACGTGAGGAACTTCGTGAGCTGCCTCTACAAATCGTTGAATGTAGTTGCGGAGGGTTTCGCCCTCTCTCTGGGTGATAGTGAAGAGGTACGTGGGAGTCTTAGCGTACTCTTTGTTGATAGTGAAATGGTAGGTGAAGCGATCCGTTAGTTGGGAGAGAGCTTCAATTGACCCAGTGGGCAAGGAGTTGAATCAGCTCAATGCTCGTTCGAAGAGCGTTGCGCGAAACATCTTGCACATCGCCGCGTCAGTTGGACCATATAGATCTGCCATGGCGTAGAACTTTTCAAGGTGCTCATGTGGGTCGCTAGTTCCATCGAACTGCGGTAGACTCGAGACTTTACCCGTTGGGGTAGTATCTCATTGATTATTGCGACAGTGAAGGAACTGCGCCTTATTGGAGGTATTGCCCTTCCACCAATGGGATTATCTATGTGGGGGAGGTGATTTGAGCGAGATACTTGACTGTTAATTTCATCATCTCCACCATTGTGTGGAGGAACTCGTTGGCGAGAGGCGTTGCCTCTTGAAGGTGAACGTGGGTCTTATCGCCCTATTCGTGCATCTTGGCGATGAGTAGATTGTTGCATTAGAGACCTAGGGTTTGAGGTGGATGCGGTATCCGCTGGCGGTGGAGGTTGTTGTGGCACAGGTGGAGATGCAAGGGGAGCGTTGACTCCCATTGTGGCGATGTATTGTGCCACTACTTCAGTGGCAGCACGAGCTGAAGCTTCCGCAATCATGTGTTGGAGGGCCTCTTCAGTTATTTGAACCGTTCGAGGAGCAGGGAGTGATGGATCTTGCAGGGGATTTATTTGGACCTCATGAGGTGGATCCTAATTACGAGGAGGAAGTTGCAAACCAGAGCCTCCGCGAGGTGGGAGGTTGTTAGCATTGGCACGTTCTCTCCGAATAGATGAATTAGGGACATCATGCGCACTACGTGATCTTGTATGCAATTCCCACGTACGACGCCATTATGATGATGCCAAATATCTAACATTTAAATTGTGCAATTATTTCCTAGTTCGGTAGTTCCATAGTATATTGTGATGTTAAGGAATGACCATGCAGTTGCTAAGATCGATGTGTAAAGACGAATTTTATTGTCTACAAAATGAAACTACAAACACGAAAGTTAAACGTGTTTTAATTTATACGGTTCCCCTTTGCCTCGAATTCGATAATATGATTTTTTTTTTTGAAGTTTGTGAAAAATCAGTGCATATTTTTGTCAATAAATTTTCTATGTCGACAATATGAAAATGGTTTAATTAGACCTGTTAAAAAAAATGACAGTCATTTTCTCAATGGCTTACATGTTGTGACTGAACCTTGTAATACCCTACACAAATCGAGAAAACACCGAGGAATCGCAAATCTCGACTAATCGAAAATTTCGAAAAATACTTAGCTTTCTGCTTTATGTTTGAATACGATGGATACTCGATTTCATAGATAGATACATAAAAAGTAAAAAAGAAGGGTCAATTTGTTAGCTGGTTGGATTATTTCGGTGGACGACTAATTGAAGTTTGATGTTAACTTTTCATGAAATATATATATCTTCTTTTTTCTTAATGGAGGGCCTAAGTTTAATGGACCATAATTTTTCTTCTTGTAATTGATTGTTCGATAGTACGGCCAAAAATAAATCAAGCGTTACTCGATACATGATTTGAGATCGTTCGTCTAAATCTCGTTTGAGCTCAGTTTGTTAATATAGTGAATTAAACTTGAAGAAACTCTACTCGAGCTCAATTGGGAAAAATAATAATAATAAAATATGTACAAAAATTAAAGTTCTGCTCGAGCTCGATTCGTGCAGAATCAATTATGAACCACTTTATGTTTTCGACTTTCTTGCTGCCAATGATAAAGCAATCTTCCCCCCACTCCATAATCTCTCTCTCTCTCTCTCTCTCTCTCTCTCTCTCTCTCTCTCTCTCTCTCTCTCTCTCTCTCTCTCTCTCTCTCTCTCTCTCTCTCTCTCTCTCTCTCTCTCTCTCTCTCTCTCTCTCTCTCATGGCTTATTTTCCAATGAAGTGAAATGCAATGCAATGGTGTTATCCACATTTCCATGTTGTCAGTTTTGAGTCCCACAAAAAAATGAAAAAAAAAAAAAAAAAAAAAAAAACTTTTGCCCACCTTCATAAAGTGATGCTTCCATGTTCTTTTGCACTAATTCAAAAAAATAAAAATAAATAAATAAATAAAACTCAAATTAATCAATCATCTCCAAGTTAACTTATAATCTCCCTGCAATTTTTCTATATTAGTACCGCTTAGACTAAACAATCGAACTCGAGTTCGATAACGCTTCATAAATACGAGACCTTCGTAATCATTATTCACAGTAGTAATTAAGAGGAATATTGATCAATCATTAATAAATAATAATAATAATAATAATAATAATAATAATAATAATAATAATAATAATAATAATAATAATAATAATAATAATAATAATAATAATAATAATAATAATAATAATAATAATAATAATAATAATAATAATAATAATAATAATAATAATAATAATAATAATAATAATAATAATAATAATAATAATAATAATAATAATAATAATAATAATAATAATAATAATAATAATAATAATAATAATAATCAATCAATCATAATATTATAAACCTTTGAATTATGTAAAGATTATATTACAGTAGGATGCTTGTTGACAATTTGATAAGACAAAAAAAATGTTAAGGATTTGTCATAATTACTGTGCTGATGATCACACAAGATCATGGCCCTACATCTTTTTTTTTTTTTCTCTCTTGTATGTATTTTTTTGTCAAAATTCTTGATTTATATTATTATTGTTATTATTATTATTATTATTATTGGAATTGGCTGTTTGTTCACAATCAAGAATAAGTGGTGAACAAAAAGCTGTTGTCCCATTATATTTTGGTCTACTTACCATCATGACATATATATATATATGATAATAACTGGTGTTAATTAATCTGTCATTTTTCGTTTTTCATTTTTTTTATTTTTTTATTTTTTATTTTTTATATTTTATTTTTTGGTTAATTATTACGGTAAATTTTGTTTTGATTGTGTATATTAATTGTATGGTAAAAACAAAGTTGTGAATGGGTAAAAGACAATATTATTTTATATGAGATTCTGCATTTGGTTGAGCATTCAGTAAAGAAACTGCAAAAAAATTGACAAGTTGTCTGTGCACAAACAATTGAATAATTGTTAGGAGTAGTATCCCTCTTTTTGTTCCCATACCTTGTTGCTCATTTCGTTTGGAAATTAAAATCGGATCGAAGTTCGAAATTTAATATGTATTCTCTAGTTCAAGTTCAAAAAATAACCGAGAAAATCAAAAATCGGAACTTTCGGAATTCGAAATGAAAAGTATTGACTCAAAATCAGAAAAATTCAGATTGAAATCGACGGAATTCGAAAGTTCCAGTTTCAGTCAGCATACATGTGAGTGTGTGTTACACAAGGTACAACGTGTAAGCCATCTAATTACCTGAATTGACCCTATGTTATAATTGGTGCCATCTAAATATTTTTGGAAATTAAAACCGGATCAGAATTCTAAATCTAATAAGTATTTCAATTTACAGTAGAACCTCTATAAATTAATAACCTCGCTTAATTAATAATTTGTCCGGTCCTGGCTCGGTAAAAAAATATTAAATTATTATTTCGATAATTTAATATTTCGCTAAATTAATTTATAGAGGTTTAGCTGTAGTTCCAAAACAATTTCGAGAAAGTCAGAAATTGGAACTTTCGAAATTCAAAATGAAAAATATTGATCCAAAATCAGAAACATTTCAAATCGAAATCGGCGGAATTCGAAAGTTCCATTACAGTTTCAATCAGCACGTAGTAAATGTGTGTGTGTGTGTGTGTGTGTGTGCGCACAACGTGTAAGCCATCTAATTACCGGAATCAACCCTAGATTATTGGGTGCCACTTAAATATTTTCGGAAATTAAAATCGAATCATAATTCAAAATATAATATGCATTCCAACTCCATTCCAAAAAAAAATCAAGAAAATCATAAACTAGAACTTTCGGAATTCGAAATGAAAAATATTGATCCAAAATCATAAACATTCAGATCGAAATCGGCAGAATTCAAAAATTCCGTTACAGCTTCGTCGGCAGGTATGCGACTACTTGCAAAAGTAGGTTACCTTTTAAAAAGATAATATATGATTACATAATTTCATCCCCACTAATAAAGAAAATCATACCAAAGTGAGACCAAAATTTTAGGGTTTTTTTCATAGTTTGTAATTCTGGAACAAACATTACCTAACATTTTCACTAATTTTCTCGATCGAATATATATTTTTTTTTTATCGGAAATTCAAATCCACTCGAACGAAAACACGGAATCTTCGAAAAACATGTCAAATGGGCTGCTTTAATTTGCAAAGACTAACTCATCACTTATCCAAAATTTGTTTCCTCCTGTACTGTAAGATCACCAGACATAAGTAGTGGGTGTTTGGTTTTTGAGTGTACTAAAGTTAACATGTTAAAATACAAAAATAAATTGTATTTTTATTAATGGATTTGTTTTTTACTTTTTTGTTGTGTTTCATTTGCAATTATTACATCCATATTATTTTTTCCAAAATTTAAAATTAAAAAAAAAAAAAAAGATTAGGTTAAAACACACTTAAAACCCTAATATGTATTAGTTACTTCATGGCATTTACATGCGAATAAACGAAAGACGACGGAAACGACGACAATTCGTAAATGGCCGGTATCTCGTTTTTTTTTTTTTTTTTTTGGGAACGTTTCACTGTACGGTTTAAAGATGTGTACCTGTAATCCTAATTAAAGAAAGATCAAAATTACAAATAAGGGACCAGTGTGAAAAGTGGCATGCAGTACTCTTCTCTACAGTTTCGAATTTTGCAGTTAATGGATATAAAATGTTACAGATCAAGAACTCTTGTGAAATTACGGATTTACCCTTTTTTTTTTTAAGGATTACTATTTCTTGATGTAAGAAAGGAGTGAATATCACCATCATATATTAATTATTTGTGAGACAAAATATATTGGAAAAATAGTGAAAATAACTACATACCCTTTTCAGTTCATATGATATAATATGTTCAATCATGGTACTGAAAAAACACAATAAAATTGTATTTATTTTTATTATTGCATAAAAAGAAATGCATGTGCTGCATTATTAGCCTCATCATGCATTCATACACACACACACACACACACACACACAACCTCAACTACTTCAAAATATGCTTCTCATTACAAAGGAAACTAACACACTTGATCTTCCTAGAATAATTAAAATCATCATTACATCAACCTTAAAACTAAAGAAACAAAAAAAAAAAAATTACAAAAAAAAAAAAAAGAAAAAGAAAATCCAACAAACTTGTATAAAATATAAATTATAATACAACTTCAACCCAATATTATTTATTTTTTTCTTTTAATCAAGAAGAATCATCGAGTATTCCATAAACCCCAACTTAATTTTTTTTTTAATTAAAAAAAATAAAAATAAAAGCCATATTAATTAATAAGTTAGCATATATATATATTTAAGGTCTAAAATTCTGGCTGCATGAAAGACAAGTGATCTCCATGCAAGAAGAATCAATCTTGAGAGTACTAGTAGTGGCTCTTTCCTTCATTCTCTCGGCCCTTTCGACTTCCTCGCGAGCCCTCTCCCACATATTGTGCGCACGCGCGAACTCCGACTGCGCTATCTCCATCTCTCTCCTAGTCATCTCCCTCACGCGCTCCGCGTATGCTTTCTCCATCGCCGCCAACCGAATCTGCTCCGCCGCCTGCCATTTCAGATACTCCACCCCACTGCCACCGCCCGAAGAATAATCCATCTTGTTGTTGTTGTTCCTTCGAACTTTCCTTACCAAGACGCGTTCTTGATGAGGCGGGGGCGGCTTGAGCGGGCCCACGCTTATCGAAAGTTGAAGGTCGAGCGACGGGCCGTCGAAAGACGTCGGAGGCTGTGATAATGAAGAAGGAGAAGGTGCAGTGTGTGAGTGTGGATTAGTTGTATTAGTGCAAGAAAGTAGCTGCATTATTTCTTTGTGGTGATTTTCTTCCATTGAAGAATAATAATATTGGGACATTTGAGAAAAAAAAAAAAAAGAGGAAGAAAATAAGTGGTAGGGGGATTTTGTATTGTTTTGAGTTTGGAAAAATAAGACCCATATATATAAGTAAATAAAAATAAATAAATAAATAAATAAATAAGAGGGTTAATTTTAAAAAATGTCTATTTTCCCATGCAAAAAAGGAACTGGGGACCAACAAATGCTAACATCATGAGTACCATGATCCTATGAATGGATCTTGGACTATATTTTATTTTATTTTTTTTTCACTGCCTTTTGTTAGTTACATCAAGGTAAGAAAGTGATGGTTTTAATTATTATTATTATTATTCTTATTATTATTATTCTTATTATTATTATTATTATTATTATTATTATTATTATTATTATTATTATTATTATTATTTCAGCACAAAAGTGATGCTATTTCTGCTTGTGGGGTTAAATGACGAGTACTCTTATGTAGGGGTGGTAAATGAGTTGAGCCGCCTCGTGAACTTGATGAGCCAAACTCAATAAAAGCTCGAGCTTCGGACAAGCTAAAATAAAGTTATATTAATACATAAAATAATAATTAACAAAATGAGCTGAGCTCGAGCTCGATGAATCCACTTGACCTTGAGCTTGAGCCTAGAAAATAAAAGCTCGATGAGCTCGAGCTCGAGGTTGCAAAATTAGACACGTGCTTAAGCTTGAGCCTGGAAATTCTGGCTAGCTCGGCTCGTTCACACCCCTATTCTTAGGAGTGGAAATACGATCTGAATTTCTGATCGATTTTCGTCGATTTCGATCTGAAATTATTTTCGATTATGGAACAGTATTTTTCATTCCCATTTCTATTTTTTCGAATTTTGTTGGATCGGAATTGGTATATGTGTGAGATGGCCAATTTCTATTTCAATTTTTAATTTCCAAAAATTCCGATTTTTTCCCCTAAATTACACTCCACTGCAAATAACATTTCAGTTTTAAATATTTTTACAAATCTCATCTCAAAAGAAAAAGAAAAAGAAAAATTATTACAAAGTCACGTGCACTGCGTGTGTTTTGGTTTGGGCTATTTTTATTTATTTTTTTATTAATGTAAAAGTGGGCTTTCTTCGCCTTTATGCGTGGTAGGTCTTAGCTTGCTGGCAAAAAGAGCAATCAACTTCTTTCACCATAAAAAGCCCACATATATTATTGGCACGTGAGAGACCCTAAAAAGCCCATCATTTTGACAGTGCACTTTATATAAAATTATTTTAAGTGATGTATAAATGTCGTTCAAGCTTTAATAATATCGTTTCAACTTTTTAAAATAATCTGATCATTTTATTTTTGAAAAACTCAAAACAAAAAAATTGTAGTTTTTTGGGTAAACTTTCTAATCCAACTTGAATCACCAGAATTGGATGTCGAATGAGAAAAATATACATGAATCAATAAATATTGCCCACAACTTTGATGTTCTGAGTTATCCAAAATTCAAAATGTGAATCATTCATGTATAAATTTGTGACACAAGATCTAGTTTAGCTGATTTAAGTTGGATTATAATGCTAACTCAAATGACTACAAGTTTTAGACTAGAAATATATTAAAATCAGATTCGAAGTCAAAACGCTATTAGTAAAATTGAAACGATATTTAAGATTTTTTTAGTTATTTGTGGAAATCATATTGATCACTCAGTTTCGTGAAAATATGTTTGTTAAAACGTGTCGTCTGTAAAACATTAGTGATTCGCCTAATTGGGCCTCGAATGGACCCATTAATTATCCACATCTATGAGCACGCAAATGAATTACCAAAACTTAAATAAATTAATATAATGACTCAAGTCACTAAGACAAGCATTTAGGCATATTATATTCTTTTAAGGCTTAAATTAGAGTTATATTTTAATTAGAATCTTATCGTTAATTAAGTATAAATATGACTCAGGCTAATTGTAGAAAAAGAAATTCCAACAAATCTCTTGAGTGCTATTAAGTTTGGCTTTCACCTTTCTCGTCTGTCCAAGCATCTGATTTGGGCGTCGAAGGGGTTTCCGCCTGATAAACCCTTGACTTAAGTGTTCTAATTTTATAGGTTTGTGACTCAAGTGTTCGTCCTACTTGATCAAATCATCTATCTGCGTGCAGAGACTCATCCATGCATTCCCATCCCATCTCCGTTTAATTTACCTAATGTGAGTGATGCAACATCATTTTGATGCTGCATGTAGGAATGCAAATCATATTGCAAGGTAAACAAGGTGATCAGGACAATCACGGAATATCCACCTCAACCGCAAAACAACCATATAGGAACTCTCCACCACCTCCCCTAGGGGTGGATGGCTTGCCCTCCGCTCAACAACAACCTTCCTCCGCCGGCGAAAACAACCCACTGTGTTTAACAACAATGCACCTCCACCACCACCTAACAAAATAGGAGGTAAAATTAATTTTAGTCCATGACCTTTGCAGCCAAAAGCAAAACCGTCCATGTGGTTTTAATTTACTTCAGTATCATCCCCCAAAGTCAATTTTCCTGCCAAATTTCATTTATTTTAAGAAATACCCTGACGACCCTTGTAAATAAGTGGGATATCTATGAAGATGCAAATTCAGAGTATAAAAAATTGTCATAATTCTATAATTTCCAAATAAGTAGGATATTTTGTTCACGTGTATATATAATTTCAATTCCAATAAAAAATTGAAATATTAAAATATTTACAGCAAAGTCGAATAATTTCGAATCAAAATCGTTAGAATCCTAAAATTGTTCCGACTTGATCCCTAGGTGATCTAAACATCCGATTAAAGAAGAGGTATGCATGGTAATTGTTGATTTATTTTTTTATTTCATAGAATATTAAAGCCTCATTCTTTTACTATTATTAAGATACTGTCTAATTCCGTCACCACCATTATGGCCCATTGGTTAAATAATAGAGATTAGTAAGACGTTGAGTTAACAACATTCGTACTTATTCCAATTCTTCAAAAGTCAAATGGTCGTAATTAAATGCTCATATTTCATTAAATTAGTAACCTGCCTCTTTGTGAAATTAAGAGCTTGTTGGCTAAGAGTCTGTTTGGCTAAGCTTATAAACTCCTAAAAACATCTTATAAGATGTTTAAGAGCTTATAAGCTGTTAAAAAGTGTTTGGTAAAAAAATTGCAAAAGATATTATTTATTCCTAAAATAAGCTGTTAGGGAGCTTAAAAGATGTTTTTAAAAAAGTACCTCCACCCTACCTTTTTTTCTTTAAGATCTTATTTGCTTCTTTACTAAAACACTCAAAATACAAAATTGCCCTCAAATACTTTATTATATTACATGAAATAATATTTATATTTTATCAAAACAACGTATTCTTGTAATTAAGATTAATATTTAGTTATATATAATTATCGTAATTACCATAATAATTGTAAAAAAAATTATTCTCTATTTATATTTTATATGTATATGAAAATACCCGAATATTCTTATTATCTCAATAATAAATTATATTTTTTCATCTATAAAAAAAATTATATTTCTTTTACAACTTTTATTTTATATTAATATATAATTTTATATTAATATTATTATTATTTTAAAAATAATTTGTAAATATTATAATAATATTTAGGAACAAAAGTATTTGAGTCAAATAAGTTTAACAATTATAATCGCGTCATGTACTTTTTTGTCATTATAGCAGTAAACAAACATTTTATTTTCAAACATCTGAACAACTTATAAAAACAAAAAGTAACTTATAAGCTACATATCCAAACACCTTAAAAAATATTTTTTAAAATAAGATCTAACAGATTATCAACTCCTAAAACATCTTATCAGATGTAGGAGCTTATAAGATGTTTTAAATAAGCTTAGCCAAACGGGCTCTAAGTTTATAAGCTCCTAAAAATATCTTATAAGATGTTTAAGAGTTTATAAGCTGTTAAAAAACGTTTGGTAAAAAAATATAAAAGATCTTATTTTTTCCAAAAATAAGTTGTTAGGGAGCTTATAAGATGTTTTTAAAAAAATATCCCCATCCCACATTTTTTCTTTAAGATCGTATTTGCTTCTTTACTAAAACACTCAAAATTCAAAATTACCCTCAAATACTTTATTATATTACAGGAATACTAATAACATTTATATTTTATCAAAACAACGTATTGTTGTAATCAAGATTAATAATTAGTTAAAATATAATTATCATAATAATTGTAAAAGAAAAATATTCTCTATATATATTTTATATGTATATAAAAATACCCGAATATTCTTACTATCTAAATAATAAATTATATTTCTTTTCAACATTTATTTTATATTAATATATTAATGGGACAAAAAATTAAAACTTTCACAAACCTGTTTCATTAAAATATTTTTATTACACTTTATTTATTTTTTAAATAGTCAAATATCATATCAACATACATAAAAAAATTATTTTGTTTATTTAATATATAATTTATATTATAATTTTTATTTGAAAATTTAATTTGTAAATATTATAATAGTTTTTAGGAACTTTTTTGTCATTATAATAATATTTTAACAGTGTAATGGCATGTATTTTTTTTGTCATTATAGCGATAAACAGATCTTTTATTTTCAAACACTTGAACAACTTATAAAAATTAAAAATAACTTATAAGCTACATATTCAAATACCTTAAAAATTAATTTTAAAAATAATATTTAACAGCTTATCAGCTTATCAACTCCTAAAATATCTTATCAGATGTAGGAGTTTATAAGATGTTTTAAATAAACTAAACCAAACGAGCTCTAAGAGAGTGTTTGATTAGCTTGATAAGCTGTCTTATAACTGTTATAAGATGTTTAACAACTTATAGTCTTGTATTAAAAAATCCATTAGGAGATATAGTGATGGTGAAGTACATTTGTGTAATAATTTTGCTAGTTTAATTCATTACATTTTCTTATAAATTTATTTATGTACATGTATATTAAAATAACAAAAAATAAAAATAAAAAATCAAATTAATTAATAATGACTAAAATGAAATAGAAAAAAAAAAAAAGAAAAAAATCACAGTACTAATAAGAATTCCTGCAAAATTCTCCAATAAAAGCCCTTTCCTAAATCCCAGTTAATTTCTTCTGCATTACATTTTCTCAACAATGGCCACAGATCTGCACTCTCCGTTGCCCAAATCGGCGACGGATTTATTCGGCGACCCGATTGAGGATTCGCATCCGTTGTGGCTGAACCCGTCGAAGTTCACCGACGCCGAATTCGACCCGGAGTCGTACATCTCAGATCTCCGCACCTTCGTCCCCTTCGACACACTGCGCTCGGAGCTCCGATCTCATTTAGGCGCCCTCAAACACGAGCTGGTTGAGCTAATCAACCGCGACTACGTCGATTTCGTCAGCCTCAGCACGAAGCTCGTCGACGTCGAGGCCGCGGTGGTGCGCATGAGGGCCCCGCTTCTCGAGATCAAGGAGAAGATCTTGGATTTTCGCGGCTCCGTTGACATCTCGCTGGCGGCGCTGCAGAGCCGGCTGAAGCAGCGATCTCAGGCCAATGAGGCGAGGGAGGTGTTGGAGTTGCTGCTCGACACTTTTCATGTCGTTTCTAAGGTATAGCAGTTTAAATTTGTGTTCACATTGGCAATGCATGTTTGGCAATGCAGTGGGAAAACACGATTTCCTTAATTTAATTAGAGTTGTTCTTAATTTGGATTATCCATCTGTTGTGATGTACTTATCTCAATTCATTCAATTTTGCTAGCAACAATTAAGTTAATGTGAAAAATTGGATCTTTGATTTTTTGTGGTCGGACTTTCAAATGTCGTGTGATGCGTTTGTACGGGTGTGATCGTGCATGTGTACTAGTGTTTGGATCTCGAGGAAAAGGATTTTTTCCTTGTCACTGCCAGGATATTGTTCAGGCTACGAGTCATAAGTCAGAGAGTCTACATGGAAGAGCCAAAATTGCTCAAGTTTGCATTTGACATGTTCTGTTTAACTAGATGAGTTGTTTTACGCTGCTATCATTGTGCGCCAAACAAATTTTTAGTTCACTATTCTACGCAACCAATCATATGAAATCGGTCTTTGGTGATTCGTCGGTGTAATAACATCTCTATTGTAATGCAACTAATGAGGCAGGTGAAACAATATGAGGTCATTGTAGTTTTGAAATGATTTTAGTTATGTACTTAGATGACTATGAAGTTGGGATCTAAGTATCAGAAAACTAAGGAAGCTCCATGATAATATTAGTTATAATCCTTGTAGACATCTCATTTTGGTTGTCTACTGAAACATTGACATTTAAATGGTCTATGGGATCTTGCAATAGTTGCTCTATAATAATAAGGTGATAAGTACGGGTCCTAGGCTTTCTAACTGAATACAGTTTGGAACAGTTAAAGATAATTTGACAAAAAATTATGTCTTGAACGTAGTCTATAATATAGTGTATGGAGTGTGCCCAGCTGATGTGAGAAATGTGGCCATCAATGACGAATTATTCTTAGTTACTGTTTTCCTTGGGCATTGGAAGAATCACAACTCTGATGGACGATTGGTAATAGTTTATTTTCACTAGGAACTTGTTGTTCTAGTCGTTTGCTGGCAAGTTTAAGAGCACTAAATCTGCTGATAAGGAAACTAAAAGGATCATAGTAAAACTGAAACATATTATCTCCAAAGTGTAGGGAAAACCACTCCCCGCAATTATTCTTGATACGATTCACATGCATGTGATGGTTTTTCTTTTATGTTGAGATTGTTTGAATAAGAGAAATATTGGACTTTATACCCAATCACTTACAGACTAATTGTTTCCAGTTTATATTTATTTATTGCCTTAATGTGTGTGTGTGTGCTCATTTTGCTGTTGAGTTCTTCCATAGAGATAGCTGTAAGATTTAGTGTCTCAAACGCATCTGGAGCTTATTAATTAATCCTTTGTTTAGTAGTTGCAGTTTTCTTCTACTTCCCGACACATGTCATCTTAGTCGAGGCTGGTCTGGAACTATGTGAATAGTAGGAAATTAACTAATTTGATTTACGTGTGGTTTAGCTCTGCAGTATATTTGCCTCTTGTTACTCCATTGCTGTATTGCTTATGTTTGATCAAAGTTCATATTATGTTTTTCAGGTCGAAAAATTGATAAAGGAGCTGCCTAGTGTTCCAGCTGATTGGTCCAGTGGAACCATGAGTTCTACTGAGAAAGGTCAACTAAGCAATGGTATTTCCTTTCAACATTCTGAAAATGGAACTAGCCTCAGGGAGACACAAAGCATGCTTCTGGAGAGAATTGCTAGTGAAATGAATCGGCTAAAGTTCTATATTACTCATGCACAGGTCTATCTAGCTCCATTCTCGTAGAAAGGCTTTTCATATTTATTATAATATAACCTGTTACCTTTTTTCCTGCACGATGAAAAAATAGTATAAGAATTCATCATCCGTATTTGTTCTGCAACTTCTAACTCTATAATTTTTATTCTATCTTTAATCTAATTTTTGAGTGACGTATGGAAATTTTCTGACAGTTGTCTTCCAAATTCTTTGATACTAATGATTAAACGACTTCTAGCAATTTTGATGCCTCTCACAGAACTCGTTATTGCTTCCTTCAAATTTACATCTCTGACATGCTTGCAGCAGAAGCAGATATCTATTTTTTTTATGGATAAATGTAATCTTGCTGACATACCAAAATGGATTCGACAACTCACTCCATCTCTTGGCTTTGTGCTTGCATTTGTGATTGCTTTTGCAAACATGTGCATTAACACGCCTCCCCACCCACCCTCTTCCATTTTTCTGTAAGGCTTGTTAACCAATGGGATTTCATATAGAACAAATATCTTTTAACCATAAATAGTTTCATTTCTTCACCGTCGCATCGTTTTCGTGTGACGACTGATGAATACTCAATGCAGGGAAAGCTTAGCGCTTCGATGCTCAAAATGTAAAGTTTCTATTTTCATGGATATGTATGGGGAGCTACATTTGTGCCGTTAGGTTATGAAATGATTCAAGAGAAACGGAATTTCCAGTCAAAAGAAGATTGATCTAGTAGATTTTAAGGTCACACAATCTGTTCAGAGAATCTTGTACTCAGTGTACATCTGCGGTTGCATTTTTTGTAGCTCTTGTTTCTTGATTTAGATCTAAATAGTCTAATTATTAAACCAATAGGGTTTAATAGCCATGGAAAGCGCTTAGGCATTTAAGTGGATAACATAAGAGCTTGGTGTATGCATTTCTTAGATAATTCAGTTGCCATTTATGACATTTGATTGACTACTTCAATGAGCGTAGATGATGTATTTGAACTTTAAGGAATTACCGAGTAGTAATCTCCATAAAAACCAATGATAACCTTTCACTTCTGACCTCAACTGCACAGAAGCCCAAGTATTTTTCTAGTACTTCTTGTTGCTGTAACTGGATCAACTGAAGTGAGTTTGAGTTATCACCACATTCATGGTAAAAAAAACTATTTAGAACCAAGATTGTCTGGATGCATTGGGATTTCCTGTCGTTCAGTCACCTTATATTTGAAACATAAGCCTTAGAAGCACTGATGCATTTTATAAATTAAAACTGTATGTCGCAGTTATAATGTTCAAGAATCACAACAGTTTATGAACCATAGATATTCTATGTAAATTAAAAGAATATAAAAAAGTAAAACTTCACATAAAATGAGCTAAAGTAAAAAAAAAAAAACACTGTGGACTTTTCTAATATGCTTTTTTGTGCAAATGAAGGCATAATTTCTTTCAAGGATACATCCCTGACATAATATGCTTCTACGTATAAGTGAACTTCTGGAATATTAATCATGTTTCTCTTTCTATGATGGCAGTACAGAACATGCCCTTTGTTGAGAACATGGTAAAGAGGATTCAAAATGCTAGCTTGTTACTGGATTCAAGCTTGGGGCACTGTTTTGCTGATGGGTTGGAGCACCGGGATGAAAATGCAATATACAATTGCTTACGTGCATATGCTGCTATTGATAAAACCAGTAGTGCTGAGGAAATTTTTCGTTCAGCGGTTGTTGCACCGTTCATACAGAAAATTATCTCTCATGGCTCGACAGGATCAGTTAATGGGTCATCCGGAGATGAGCTTGAGCAAGACTATGAAAGAATCAAGCAACACATTGAAGATGATTGCAAATTTTTATTGGAAATATCTTTTACAGGTGTTTGCTTATTATTTAGTTAAAAAGTGAAGTAATATTCCAATGTAGTTGTCCTGAAAATATCTTGCTGAACTGAGTTAATCAACTTGCAATCCTCAGTTTAACTATTTTGTCATTGTTAACTTTTTGCTAAATCACATGGTTGAACTTGAGTAGCTCTGAGTTAATTGTTTGCCTTGTACATGCTTTTCACTTTTATTTTTCTGGTATCTATGTGAACTTTGTGCGGTGGCCAGTGTGTGAATGCATTGTACACTTTTATATCTTTGATGCTAGCCAGTTGTCTATCCCTGGTATTAATATAACTTGCATATGTGCTGATTGTTTTACTGTTTGAATTATGCAGAAAATTCAGGTCTGCATGTTTTTAGCTTCCTGGCGAATTCTATTCTGAAAGAGGTCTTATCAGCCATCCAGAAAGGAAAACCAGGGGCTTTCTCTCCTGGAAGGCCCGTGGAGTTCCTCAAAAACTATAAGTCAAGCTTAGGTTTCTTGGATTATCTAGAAGGTGGTTTGAGAAACCTGTTAACTCTTTATGTGCTCGTACTTTCGGTTCTCTGCAACACTTTTTGCTCATGGACTTTGTTGTTTTCAAGGTTACTGTCCCTCTCGATCTGCTGTCGCTAAATTACGGGAAGAGACAGTCTATATAGATTTCATGAAGCAATGGAATACTGGGGTTTATTTCTCATTGAGGTATATATGCATCATAGTTTATTATGTTTTGGTTTCCCAAATGTTGGGAAGGTAATAAAACTGAAAACAAAAGAGAAAATATATCAATTTGAAGATGGAGCTGTTGATTCATTACCTCAGGTTCCAAGAAATAGCCGGTGCTCTGGATTCTGCACTTACGACTACTACACTTTTACGCTCTCAGAACTCCTCCAATCAGGAATATTCTCAAAGCTTAGCATTGAAGCAAAGTATTTCTCTTATGGATTGCTTGAGATCATGCTGGAGAGATGATGTTCTTGTCCTTTCTTGCTCTGACAAGTTTTTACGCTTATTTCTGCAACTTCTTTCAAGGTAGTTTGCTTTTATACTACAAGAAATTTGATGTTTTGTATTTTTGTGATTTAAGATTTTGGCCTGAAGACATGCTGACATTCAAGATATACCAATCGTTTATTGATGTAGATACTCGAACTGGTTGTCAGCTGGATTGAATGCTCGCAAAACTGGCAATGCAAGTGGCAATGAATGGGCTATTTCTGCTGCCCCAAATGACTTCCTCTATGTATGTACATCATTGATTAGATATTAATTGATTCTTCTATGCAAAATGTTATTGCTTCGGTTCTATAAACTATATTGCCTGCTTGCCTTCCCAGTTGAGGATCGACTTTCCCTTAAAAAGACAATAGATATGTATTGCCTTTCCTAGTTGAGGATCGATTGTCCCCAAATCTGTTTATGTCATTCTTATGACCTGTACGGCCTAAAATAAATGCTCAACTGAATATTGAAGAAGTCCCTTAGTAGATATTTTTTAGATCATATTTTTCTTGTAAAAACACTACGACCTCAGGAATCTCAAGCAAATGTCCTTTTGAAACACCCAAGATTTTCTCTTATTTCCAATATGTAATATTCACTTGGCTAAGTTGGTTTATTTATTTATTTAGTTGTGTACCCTACTAACGAAAGTATTCAACATGGAATACACATAATGATCAGAAAGGAACACAATATTGGCTTTTGTTCTTTCACTATTTCAGTTATTGTTCTATTTCTCTGTCTTCGTATCTGGTTCTGTTCTTTGCTGTCTGCCTCTCTAACCCCTAAACCCGTTCCTCTCCTTTTTTTCACTACGGGTCAAAATTATCTTTAGTATCTCTCTAAAAGGTTATATCTTGAGATTTGCGAATTTAAGAGCTACTTAGACATCTTTCCTGCATATGATTCGTAAGTGCTAATCTCGATAAAGCATATTATGCTACATCTTTGTGAAGCTTTCTAATATCTTGACACAATTGATGTTCTACTCAATATTTCTTGAGTTGGTAAAAATGGAGCTAGGATTTTTGCATCATTTGAGCTTGTAAGATTCAAAATGTTGGCCGTATTATCAAATTTTGCTGTATTCAGAAGTACTAACAGAGTTCCGGAAGTTGGGAATCTTGTGCATTTTACACTACCTATTAGTTGTTCGCCACTTGTTTATTTGCTAGCTGTGCTTTTTAGTTTAGTTTGTAGTAGTCGAGCTTCTGTCTGGGATGAATACATTTTTTTTTAATATAAGTCAACCTTTTTAATCTTATTTTATAGCCCAAAGGGGATAGAGATGGTCTGGTCAAAATAATTCAAAAGTGCTGAGTTTTGTTAGTTCGGAGGGGATTCTCTTTTTACGGTTCAACTGGCAAATAAATTTCTCAAATGTTAAATTAATTCTAATTTTACGAGTTCTGGAGGGTATGTCACTAATGTCTGTATGGAAAGCTGATTGCATGCAGCATTCTATTGTTTTTTTTTTCTCTTTTTGATTTTGTATATTGAATTTTAATTAAAATCTTAAAACATTTTTTGCATTGGTCCCAGTTTCCCGTTTTCATTTATCGACTCTCCTGAACACGTGAAATTTAGATAAATGGTGATGACATGTGGTGAAGTTGGTGTGTATTATTGTATTGGTAGAATCAACATTCACCTTATAATAGTCAAAGATCAGATGTTAAATTTGTTTATCAAACTTTTTTTTTGCAGATAATTCATGACATAAATTGCCTGGTCGATGAAGTTTGTGGTGACTACCTTGGGCATGTACTTGAGCTTCTCAAGTCGTGCTCCCCTGAAGTACGTGATCTTGTGAAGCAGGGTATTTTACAGGGTGGCAATTCTCTCAAAGTTCTCCAGCCTCTGCTAATTAATTCGATTGTAGAAACTTTAGTTGAGAAATCTGTGGAGGTTAGCCATCTTCCTTTATTCTACTATGCTCTAAAAGATCCTATTAAATGTCAAAAGGAATTTTCGTTTGGAATAGCTGGTTGTATTCTTAACGATGGGTATTATATTGGCCGTATATGTGATATCATCACCATTGAGATACTGAGAATATTTTGTGTAGGATTTGCGACAACTCAAAGGAATAACAGCAACATATAGGATGACCAATAAACCTCTTCCGGTTCGGCATTCACCATATGTATCTGCAGTATTACGTCCTCTAAAGGTACAACTATTTCTTTAGCTCCACAATCTTGTATCTTAGCTGATATGAAATTCCACAAACTTTTAATGCTAATCTAGAAACAACTAAGACAACACAGCCTAGTTCTTTCATTTGAGATTAAGATTTTTGGCGAACCAATTAGGCATCTAATGCTAGATTGATGATGAATATGATAAAAATGTGAGTGCATAAAATTACAATCCCCACTTTCGGTCTCCCATACCCCATCCCCACCCGCACATTTGAGGCCAAAGAGGTAAGAAAATCCTGTACCGAAACTGAAATTAGTAACCCTTTACTAACAAATACAGTAATTGTGCCAAAATTATATTTTATCTTTGTGAAAAGAAATAGTTGTTGAACAGAATATACTAATGCTATTCTCATTCAAGAATTTCGTATTACTTTCTAAAACTCTCTCCTCATAGCCCAAAGCAAACATAACAAAGCAACTACTCTTGTCATATGAGCCATTGATCCTTTTAAGCTATTGAACTGAGGGTTCAAGATCTCTCGTATCTAGATCTTAATTTTGGTTACTTTATGCGTCTTTTGGGTTGATATGTAGTAGGTATTGTCCTCTTGTGAACTGCCTCACATGTGGGGATACTTTACAAGTATTGTTTTTAAGTCTGCTTTATTTCTGTAACTATATTTAAGCAACTCAAACTGATTTCGGAGAAAAATCTTCCATCGCTGCTATTTCCTGCAGGCTTTTCTGGAAGCAGAGCAAGCTGCTACATATTTAACAAAGGATCTCCGTAAAGAACTCGTACATGGTGCTGCTTTCGAGATTACTCGTCGATATTATGAATTAGCTTCTGATCTTGTCAGTGTGGTATGTTCACTATCCAAAGCGCTCTTTTTTATCCTTGGTCATTTGGTGATATTATTCAGAGTGCATTTTAGGCTCTATTTGTGCCAATAGTATTACATTGCACTGTGCAGTTCCTGCTGAAAGTTGTTTGAGACTTTTGAGGGATGAATCTAGATTCTACTTATTAGTGGGGGTGATTGCGAAATTCGAAAGCAATTCACGAAATATAGATTGAGAGCAACTATTGAGATGTAGTTAACTATCATGGAAAAAGAGACGATATCTGGACATAATAATTTATGAATAACTGTATGTGTGCAAGCATGCATAGCTTTGTTATTATACTAATAATAATGTAGGATATTAGTGTCGATGTACCATAGTTTAGTTATTTCAATTTTTCTTGCTATATCGACTGTAGCTTCTCGGCTCAAATGGATTTAGAGCCAGTCAATCTTTTTCAATAAAGTGAAATAAAAAACACTGCCAAGCTGACACTTTGTTGACAGGCCAGAAAAACGGAGTCCTCGCTCCAGAAAATACGTTTAGGTGCACAAAGGCGAGCTGGAGCAAGTTCAGACGTCTCGGACCATAACGTATCTGATACAGACAAGATCTGTATGCAGTTACTTCTTGATATTCAGGTGCGATAGAGTTCTTAATTCTTATCCAAACCCAAAATATCAGTGCAAGTGATTAAATCTGCTTTTTTTTTTCTCACTTTCGATTTTTGTTCCGACATTCAGGAATATGGGCGTAACCTTGCTTCCCTTGGAGTTGATGCTGCTGACATTCCAACATATCGATCCCTATGGCAGTGTGTTGCTCCTTCTGACAAGCAAAACACGATAAGCTTCTAGTAACAGAATTCGGCCAAACAGTCAAAGAAGTCATTCATTGCAAGTACGAGAAGTATTGAGTAAAACGGCACGGGTATACTAAATTATTAGTCCTTAAATGAGATTTATCCCCTTCCTTCATTAGAGTCGTTTTTGAGGATCCTTTTTTCTTCCATTCTTTTTCCCTTTGGTTTCCGTTTATGTTCAAGCCCGTCTTACTCAGTGAGCTACTAAGAAGAGTTGTAATGAGAATTTCTCCCTTCCAGGCTGCTGTTCCTAAAATTGCAAAACATACAGACAGCAAAAAACTCTGCAAAAACAGAAAAAAAAACAGTCATACATTCCCCTCTGTAGTTATCTTTTAATATAAAGGAGTTTTGGCATTATTTTGTGCTAAACTATAACGGGAGTTGATGATTTGAAGTTCAAGACCATATATATATATATATAATTCAACATAATATGAATAAAAAAATAATTTCGCAAAATCTTAAATAAAGTATTAAATAATTTAGGGATACTTCAAAATATGTTATATTCAATATCTTGTAGTGGATATTGTTATTTTAATCAGTATTTTGTTTCATTGGAACATCAATTTTTGTGAAGTGTCGTATTTCATTTTGTATAATTTACTTAATTTTTTTATTTTTTTTCTTTTGAGAATTGCTTAAAATTTATTGGTCCCCAAGTTATTATATTACCATAATTTAAATGATAAATAAGATACTAGTGGATATTCGGATATTAGTGGTAATGGTTATGTGTACCGTTAAATTTTTAAATTGTTTTGGTAAAGTTCTGGTTTGAAGATATATTAAATGGTAATAGTTCTGGTATTACACTTTTTCGAAGGGTACCCACTCCGTTGTCATCTCTAATCACAACCCATGGGCGAAGTCGTTGCACCTTAGAAAAACGAAGGAATATCTCCTTGAAATGGTCCCAAAACCCTAGCCCCGCATTGGAAGAGCTCCTACGCCCAAGATGGAGTATCAGAGCGGCGTGCGCAGTCGCAGACCCTAGCAAATTCGGGGTTTCGAGAATATCTTCTTTGAATGGTTGTCAAATACCCTAACCTTACGTTGAAAGAGCTTTTAAAATACAATTTTCTGCAAACTATTATTACAACTTCAAAAACAAATACGATGACAATCTTGCATTAGCATTAAAGTGTTCAAGATTTCCTCTCTTGAAATCATTGGGTAAATAAGACCTAAATTGTCCATATTAAGGTTCATCTGGTGCGCATAAGATGAATCTGTACCTGCACATGATTCATGATTAGGATAATATAGTATCTAAATCCTCGATATTCACTATGACAAAAAGATGGATATATGGGATCATAATATCTCGCACTTTTGAGTAATTGCAACCACCCATCAAATATGAATCTTGTTAAACGTCTATCCTTGTGTCGAATTTAGTGAAATCTTTTAGATAATGTGGAATATTCTCCAACTTATACCCGTTTCACCTCATTCAATTTCCGCATTTTGAAACTAGATGATCATAAGATGCGCTTCTTGACTTATAAAAATCAGAATGTGGTGCATCAGAAACTGCATTTTTGCACAAAACGAGTACAAACTAGAGAATACTCCACATAACCTAGAATATTATATTGAATTTGACACTATAAGGGTGTACGTAGTTGATGAAATATTTATAATTACCCAAACATGATGAATTTTTTCGTAATTTAACTTTATAACCAATATTCATTCAGGAAACTATGCAAGTTTGAGAAGAAGAACGTTTAATTACCAGGCAAAAGTAAGAATGTTTGAATTTGTATTTCCAGAAAAATCAACATCACTTTGGTACAGTAATTCCACTCACTCAGCAGTAGTTTGTAAAAAAATGAAAGGCCAAATACAAATATGTGATCTGCCACACAGGGGGAAAAATGGTGTTTTCGACTTCCGAGATGCGTTCGAAAATGTGAAAAAAAAAAACTGAAAACAATTCCTACAAAATTTCTCCGATGGCGACGGATTTATTCGGCGACCCGATTGAGGATTCGCATCCGTTATGGCTCAACCCGTCCAAGTTCACCGACCCGGAATTCGACCCGGAGTTGTACATCTCGGATCTCCGCACCTTCGTCCCCTTCGACACCCTGCGTTCGGAACTCCGATCTCATTTAGGCGCCCTCAAGCACGAGCTGGTTGACCTAATCAACCGCGATTACGTCGATTTCGTCAGCCTCAGTACAAAGCTCGTCGACGTCGAGGCCGCGGTGGTGCGCATGAGGGCCCCGCTTCTCGAGATCAAGGAGAAGATTTTGAATTTTCGTGGCTCGGTTGACTTCTCCTTGGCGGCGCTGCAGAGCCGGCGGAAGCAGCGATATCAGGCCGATGAAACGAGGGAGGTGTTGGAGTTGCTGCTCGACACGTTTCATGTTGTTTCTAAGGTATCGCTGTTTTCGATTTTCGATTCAACACTAGCTATGCATGTCTGAAATGCAGGGGTTTACTTGATTTGATAATCTATGTGCTCTGATGTACTTATCTCAATTCGTTTAATTTAGCTAGCAGTAGTTAAGGCAATGAGAAAAGTTTGTTCTTTTAATTTTTGTACTGGGAGTTTCAAATGCCGTTTGATGCGTTTGTGCGAGTGCGATCATGTATGCGTACTAGTATTCAGTAATTACTGACAACAATATGCTTATTTGTGTCCATTTTTGCTGTTGAGTTCTTCCATAGTGATAGATGTAAGATTTGGTTTCCGTCTGGTGTTTATTAGTTGTAGTTTTCTTCTGCTTCCTGAGATTGTTGTCTCGGTCGAAGCTTGTCTCGAACTACGTGAATGGTATGAAATTATCTAATTTGAGTAACGTGTGGTTTTTCTATGCAATATATTTGCCTATAGTTCCTCAATTGATATATTACTTAATGCTTGATCGAAGTTTATATTATTTTGGTCAGGTTGAAAAAATGATAAATGAGCTGCCAAGTGTTCCAGCTGAATTGCCCAATGGAACCACGGGTTCTACTGAGAAAGATCGACTAAGAAATAGTATTCCTTTTCAACATTCGGAAAATGGAACTAACCTCAGAGAGACACAAAGCGTGCTTCTGGAGAGAATTGCTATTGAAATGAATCAACTAAAGCTCTATACTACTCATGCACAGGTCTGTCTAGCTCCATTCTCGTAGAAACGCTTCTCCTATTTATTATTATATAACCTGTTACCTTTTTCCTGCATGATGATGAAATAGTATGAGATTTGTGAACCATAGATATTCTATGTAAATAAATAAAAAATCAAAAAGTAAAGTTTACATAAAATGAGCTAAATTGAAAAAAAAAAAAACATTATCTGGACTTTGCTGATACACTTCTTGTATAAAGGAATGCTTGAATTCTTATAAAGATACATGCCTCTACGTATAAGTGGACTTCTAGAATAAGAATCCTGATTCGCTTTCTATGATGGCAGCACAGAACATGCCCTTTATTGAGAACATGGTGAAGAGGATTCAGAACGCTAGTTTGTTACTGGATACAAGCTTGGGATACTGTTTTGCAGATAGCCTGGAGCACAGGGATGCAAATGCAATATACAATTGTTTACGTGCATATGCTGCTATTGATGAAACCAGTAGTGCTGAGGAAATCTTTCGTTCAACAGTTGTTGCACCATTCATACAGAAAATTATTCCTCATGGCTCATCAGGAGCAGTTGGTGAATCATCTGGAGATGAGCTCGAGCAAGACTACGAAAGAATCAAGCGACGCATTGAAGATGATTGCAAATTTTTATTGGAAATATCTTTTACAGGTGTGCTTATTATTTAGTTAAATTGGAGTGATACTCCAATGTTGTCCTGGAATTATCTTGCCGAACTAAGTTAATGAACTTGAAAAAATGTCTCACTTGTTTGTCATTGTTAACTTTCTGCTAAATCACATGGTAGAACTTGAGTAGCTCTGAGTTAAATGTTGTTCGAACTTGTATATACTTTTCATTTTTATTTTCCTGGTTTCTATGGGAAATTTGTGCAGTGGCCAGTGTGTGAATGCATTGTAAACTTGTGTATCTTTAATGCTAGTCAGCTGTCTATTTCTGGTGTTCATATTTGTCGGATATGTGCTGATTGTTTTACTGTTTGATACAGAAAATTCAGGTCTGCATGTTTTTAGCTTCCTGGCGAATTCTATTCTGAAAGAGGTCTTATCAGCCATCCAGAAAGGAAAACCAGGGGCTTTCTCTCCTGGAAGACCCGTGGAGTTCCTCAAAAACTATAAATCAAGCTTAAATTTCTTGGATTATCTAGAAGGTGATTGAGAACCTGTTAACTCATTATGTACTCGTATTTTCTGCTCTTCTCAACAATGTTTGCTCATGTGCTTTGTTGTTTTCAAGGTTACTGTCCCTCTCGATCTGCTGTCGCTAAATTACGGGAAGAGACAGTCTATATAGATTTCATGAAGCAATGGAATACTGGGGTTTATTTCTCATTGAGGTATATATGCATCATAGTTTATTATGTTTCGGTTTTCCCAATGTTGGGAAGGTAATAAAACTGAAAACAAAAGAGAAAATATAACAATTTGAAGATGGACTGTTGATTCATTACCTTAGGTTCCAAGAAATAGCCGGTGCTCTGGATTCTGCACTTATGACTACTACACTTTTACGCTCTCAGAACTCCTCCAATCAGGAATATTCTCAAAGCTTAGCATTGAAGCAAAGTATTTCTCTTATGGATTGCTTGAGATCATGTTGGAGAGATGATGTTCTTGTCCTTTCTTGCTCTGACAAGTTTTTACGCTTATTTCTGCAACTTCTTTCAAGGTAGTTTGCTTTTATACTACAAGAAATTTGATGTTTTGTATTTTTGTGATTTAAGATTTTGGCCTGAAGATATGCTGACATTCAAGATGTACCAATCGTTTATTGATGATGTAGATACTCGAACTGGTTGTCAGCTGGATTGAATGCTCGCAAAACTGGCAATGCAAGTGGCAATGAATGGGCTATATCTGCTGCACCATACGATTTCCTCTATGTATGTATATCATCGATCGGATACTAACTGTTTCTTCTATGCAAAATATTTTTTGGTCAATATGTTATTCTATAGACTTGCTTGCATTCCCAGTTGAGGATGCTGTCCCCTTTTACTACATCTACAAAAGACATTTACTACCTTTTTAGTTGAGGATCGACTGTCCCTTAATCTGTTTATGCGACTCTTACGAGTTATGACCAGTAAAACCTAAAATAAATGCTCAACTGAATATTGAAAACGTCCCTTACTAATATGTTTTGGATCATATTTTCTTGTAAAAGACACTATGGCTTCAGGAATATTCAATCAGTTTCGGTTTCTACTCAATATTTTCGTGAATTGGTAAAATTGAAGCTAGGAGTTTTTAATCGTTTGAGCTTGTAAGATAAAAAAACGTCGGACATGTTATCAAAATTTGCTGTATTCACAAGCAACACTGGTGTTTCAGAAGTTGTACACTAACTATTAGTTGTTCACCACTGATTTGTTTGCTAGCTGTGCTTTATAGTTTTTAGTTTGTAGTTGTTGTGCTTCTGTCTATGATGAATACAAGTTTCTCGAATATAAGTGAACCTTTTTAATCTTATTTTAAAAGGTGATAGATATCGTCTGGTCAAAACAATTAACAAGTGCTGAGTTTTGCAAGTTTGGAGGGTATTCTCTTCTTATGGTTCAACTGGCAAATAAATTTCTCAAACGTCAAACTAGTTCTAATTTTACCAGTTCTGGAGGATATGTTAGTTATAGCCG